>NC_056728.1:1392069784-1392107284 GCF_019279795.1 Protopterus annectens
GAATCCCCCAATTTTCACTTGCAAAATGTGTAATATTAAGGAATCCATGTAATCAGACAATGCTCTAAGGTCACCCCTGAAAAGGGACATAGGCTTATCTGAGTAAGAAAAAAAAGATATTAATTTTCACTTGTAAACATGGAGCTCTGTGTAGGTTAATAAATTGTTGCACCTTTCTCAAATGTGCAGATAAAGAATATGGGAATCATACCACAGGTCTAACAACTATGCCAAGTTTATGTGCAACCTGCCCAGACCCTTTAAGTCATTGTAGCAATGTATGAGACATTAAATGTTATTTAAAAGACATAGCGAGTTTAACATAACCACTTGAAATGTTGGGACCTGCTAGAGAAAGTCCTGATACACAAGACTGAATAGCCAAAAAAATGGACTTATCTATACTAAGTTCGAGATGGCCTTTTCCCCATACTATTTCCTTTTCTCTGAGATATGGGGATACTTGGAGTTGGTATATATAAGTTGGGGTATGTGAGGGACTTGCTTTTCACATTGGGGGTACAAGGGGCTTGCACCCCTGCAAAAAAAAAGTTTAAGGGAGAAGAGTGATATTCGAGATTCACACTTCTCCTGTAGTTGTGGAATTTTTTTCGTCTCGTCGACACTCAACATTTTGAGTGTCAGCATTTCAATAGGAAGCCAAGTTTAAAGATAATAAATGGCCAGTAATTATGCAAGTTGGAGATCATATATAGTGGCATAATAAAGCAAAGCATTTCAAACTGGCCTTAATCTTCTTGGGTTGGCCCAAATCTTGTAACATATTGTCTAAAGCTTTGACTAATATTTAAATCAAACCAGAATAACTGTAAGAGGAGTACTGCGCTGAAGGAACTTAGGCAGCTCCTTGTGTATATGGAATGAGCTCTGATTGCCACACAAAAGACAACAGTTCAAGTAGTGAAAGAAGACACTGCAGGAGCTGGATGGAGGATGAGAATGAGAAACGTCATGACATTTTGTTCACCCCAGGGGAAAAGTGGGCTTCCTTCTTGGCTACATCCCCTTCTGGAGATCATGGGCTCTAGCTTAGGAAGAAAAAGTAAGGGAGAGACATAGAGATTGCATTCACAGCAGAGGAGGTATGCATGGTAGCACCATATACAAACAACACTGCCATTACTGCACACCTTGTGGAAGGATGGGCATTAAGGAAAGAATAAGGGGAACGGTCCCCCGTACTGTCAGGACATTGTGGTACTTGGACACTACAATGTTAGTTCTACCTTGCTTTGGAGACTGCAGAAGGACACCAAGGCACATCAGATCATGGATCTTTAGGGCACCAAAACAGATGAGAAAAAGTAGAAGTAAAATAATTTAAATTTTTACTAAAAAGTAGCTTCTTGTGTTATTATTTTAGAGATTCTGGTTAGCAAGTGATGCTAGGGCTCACTTTTTCATGAATGCTGTACCTTTGATCACTCCCTGTGGGGTCGTGTCTTTCGGGTTTTCCTGGTTAGGGGTCGCCACAGCGGAACTCCGGTCTGCTAATGATTGGTAGTTGATTTTTACGTGCAGAGTTACCAGCCCTGACGCACAACCTTCAACGAAGGTACGCCCATTCACGCATGTCTCCACGCAGAAGACGCTTTAGCTGAGAATCGAACTGAACAGCATCTTACTGTGAGGTGACAACGCTACCACAGCACCACCACCGCGGATACAAATTCCATCATAAACAAAGTTCAAGAAAAAAAAAAATGAGTCTTTTTTCCTATCAAATGTGGATAACTATATCCACATATATGTAGGCCTCAAAACCAGTGAAAAAGCAGCTACTGACAGGTCAGGCTTGTCATAATTTAATCAGTAGCAGCAGGGCTTATCAAACCAATGGGGATGTGCTTAAGTTGAAACTTAGATGGATGTAAAAGATCTTACCAAAAAATATATATATATATATATATATATATATATATATATATATATATATATATATATGAAGCTGCTGTATGATTCATGATGACTCTCTCATCATTACGGATATCAGCCTACATCATGTCCCAGGATCAAGGTGCCTCTTTACCCATTCAGGACTTAAAAAAGCTAATGCCATCAAAGTGCCTGATCAGCAGGAGATAAACTAATAGCGACAGGTTGCATGTGATATGTGAACTCAATTGCCTACACAATGTTAAGATTCAAAAGTAAGTGATCTGATGTTCCCTACATATATACGCGGTAGTGGTGCTGCGGTAGCATTGTCACCTCACAGCAAGATGTTGTCGCGTTCGATTCTCACCTACAGCATCTTGTGTGGAGGCATGCATGAATGGGCGTGCCTTTGTTGAAGGTTGTGCATCAGGGCTGGTAACTCGGCACGTAAAAATTCACTACCAAACATTAGCGGACCGGAGTTCTGCTGTGGCGACCCCTAACCGGGATAAGCCGAAAGAAACAACAACACACACACACACACACACACACACACACACACACACACACACACACACACACACACACACACTTTATACAATGCTGCAAGCAATTGTTACTAATACATATTTACTTTATTACAGCTGTTGGTGCTGTGCCAGAGTATTTAAGATTATGTCAATTTACATCACATATTCAGTCACTGCCAATGCTGCATTTCAAAAGATATCAGTAGTTATTTGAATTTAAATGAACACCGTTTGTGCTTTTATTTTAAAAACAAAGACAATTTTCATCCACCAGCATCAATGTTATAAATGTTGCTTCAGATGATTGAGAATTCATTAGTGTACCCAACTGAGACTGTTTCTGAGACCTTTATAGGTCTGGCTGGAAAATGATCCTTTAGCCGAGTTCTCCATTAGGGGCTTCAAAACTCTTATTCTGTTCATTTAAAAAAACTGTTTTCATCAAAACAATGTCAAACATGTCTACTTGTTACTGTAGCTTAATTCCAAGCTTTCTACACCAAATCTTCTGTGTGTGAGGCACAATGAGCATGCAAGGCAAGTGTGCATTGGATTTGGACCATATTACTGCTACTAAAAATATTCCAGAAATGAGTCTGACTGGCTAAATAGATTCCTTTTAGTGGTGGTAAACTACAATTATTACCACAAAAAGGGCCTTTCGGTGGCCAGCTAAAAGCTTTAAAACTTTCTGTCTACAATAAACAGTTGGTAGCAAGTTAGTGAAAGTAAATTTAAGGAAGAAAAACTTCATCTCCTGGTAAAAACAGACTAAACACCATAGCAAACCGACAGCAATGATTCATTCTCAGTTAAAAAAAACAAAAGCACAGCCATGATCACTTAATGCCATAGTATCAGTAGCATGAACTACAAATTCATCCCTACATATACAGAACCTTTGTCGGATCACTATATGGACAGGATGTCTCTGCTTCCAGGTATATGATGATTTTATTCTCACTCCACATATTACACAGAAATGCCTATGCAGGTATGGTGTGGGGATGAAGATGTGTCTGCATCTGTTTAATTATGCTGAGATGCAGAAAGAGAAGTGGGACACTGCATGCTTATCATCTGTCTGTCTGTCTTTGCTTCTCACTCCCTCTCTCTTTCCCTTTTTAATGAGTTGCAGTGTCTGTTTATTCAGACATTTCAGCTGGGTGTTTGTGTTTATGACATGAAGGTGATATATACATGACAGTGACAATGGTAAACAATTTTTGTGAAAAGTATTGCATTATTTACTGTGAGCATAACCAACACATATTTGGTTTATGTTGCAGAAAGTGTTGTGAATCACAGTATGAAGATGGCAGCTGTTTCTTTTTGATGTGTCAAGAAGGATATTGTGATAAGACACTGACGTTCAGTTTTCTATGATTAAGGATAAGATTTATTCATAGGAAGATATCAGTTTGACCAATAACATTTCTTACATTTTTTGTTCAATAATGTTAATGTATAATAACAAATAAATGTTATAGTATAATAGCAAATAAAAATAGCAAGGGGTATGCAACACCATAGTAGAACACATAAAAAAGCATGCTGTATTTTACATATGGGATAATCCATGACCAGTCAAATATGTTAACTAACCCTGTATACAAACTTTTGATTAACCATATCATAGCACTGCTGCTGGGCAAGCCGTTCAAGGTCCTAAAAGTGTAGAAAAGATGGAACATTATGAACCCTGGCTGTGTTGTCCAACAGATAGGGAGTTATTTAAACTACGACTAATAAGAAAATGGGGGGAGTTTAATGTAATCAAAATTGTGATATTATGAAATATAACACAAAACCCATAATAAAAAGTGCAAGATATAGTCAGAGTTAATGCAAAGCCTCAGATTTTAAGGCTAGCCTGATAGACACACCTGAAATTAGTGAAGAAGCTAATGATAAGACAGAAACTCACCAAGAATCATGCTAACCTTTATCGTGGCATTAGCATTGTTGTTCACAGTCACACTACTTGGCTGATAAGAAAATTTTAAAACTGAAAAACAAGGTGACTGGGCAACAGAACTGCACAGAATATAAAGCAACAAACAGGTTTATTAATATTATAAATTGTCTGTCTGAAGAAGTCCCAAATGGAAAATGAAGAAAGCGCTCAGTTTACTGAATAAATCTACTTGTTGCTTTTTGTTTTCTGTGAAGTTCTTGGCTTAGTACACACATGTTGCCTGGTCACTTCATTTTTTCTGTTTTAAAGTTACCTCTTGGTGACTTTTGCCTTGATTTTCAGTGATAAGAGAATTTTACCAGTCTGAGAAACCAGAATATGTGCACAGAGATATGTATATCTTTTTGAAGCACATTTGTGGTGCAGAAGAATGTATTCACACTCCAGTGGGTTTTCTCTTAACTACTGACATTTCCATTCAGTGACTTTTCTTAAATGGCAATAGAGTAGAAACACACAAAGGGATGTGCACAGGCACCTAATGCAGTCCTTATTGTGTAGCTATGATTCAAGCTTCTGGTCAAAGACATGTTACTAAGGATGACATGATGGTAAGAGCTGAGAAGAAACAAAGTATGCCACAATAAAGAGAAAAATATCCTATGACTGACAGTGATACACTGCTATAACTAGGGGAGACATATCCATGTTATGGAACAGCTGTAGTGGCAAAAGACGTTAAGCTGTCAGAGACCCTGTACCTGCTGAATATCACAGACAAAGCATGTGCTGGTGATGCTAGTAAGTTTGGCTATTCATTGCCTGCTCCATCTACAGTTTATGCTTCTGGTTGTAATATACAGATATATGTTGTCAGGTTATATATGTTTTTTTTGGATTTAAAAGTGTAAATTGTTTTGTATTTCATCAGGTGAGTAGAATCTATAACTGTTTTAATTATAAGGAATTATTTACTGTTGCCATGCACAGTGGTTTATTAACAAGTTAAATTGCCTCACTTTGGAGAGGAATTGTATGTGCATTCTTGCTGCTTGTTTTAAAAGAAAAGATATATTCTGTTTTTGTTTGGAAATCTCTCTAACCTCAATGGAGAGTACTGAACTAGAGTTGCTGATGCCCCCCCCTCCTTTTTTTTGTTTTGTCTGAGACTATTATTTAGACTTGAAATTTTGACTAATCTCCAAACTGACCCAGACATGCTGTTTTCTTTTTTTTTTCCTGTTTGCCTGTGACTGTTATTTAGATTTGGGACATCTAACTTTATAGAGAAAGGTAAACCAAAGACTTCTGAGTCACGTATCCATTGGATTTCATTTTTATCCTAAGGCTTCAGTCAACTACACTAAATAATTGTAAATAAACAGTAGATGCAGTTAGAGTTGTTCTTCCTCATTGGTCTGTCCATATGAAACATTTTATTTTTCATGCATACTGTCTTGTATGTATGATTTTTTATTTGTTCATTCACAAAATATTGTAGCTAACATTTTATTCTAACAATAAAGGGTATCCTTTCAGCACTTGTGTGCCTGTTGGTACACACAGTATTTGAAGGGAGTGTGCTTGGCTAACAGTATAACTTAATTTGGTTAGTTCACTGGAAGATTGCTCAGTAACAGAGCTATTAATATCAAATTAGTGATCTGACTGCTGGCAGCATGTTGTGAATACAAGAAAGGGAATTATGTCACAGGAGATGAATCAGTAGATTCTACTGGGAGACGCTGTTAACATGTATGTACATATGAGAAAATAGTTTGGTAAAGGCTGAGTCACTGTTGGTAAGTTGGCACTAGAAGGCCCTGAGCTTTGACTGATGTAGATGAAATCCTAGGAAGTTAGTGATTATAGCCCTGTTCTGCAGCTGTCAGTGCAAACTCTTTTTGGTTGTGACGCGTGTCAGTAATAGCCCAAGGCAGTAGTGTACATTTGCCATAAGATCTTACAGCCAGTCACTCCTTACAAATATAAGTATATGACAGTGGTATGAATTTAGGGTCTATGACTTCTACTCCTCACATCTTTTTGGAGTGGGGGAATTCATTAACCATCTACATATCACATTGGTTGGTAAGAACAGAGCAAGATTTAAGGCCTGTTCATCACATATTTGATGACAGTGGTAAGATTCATACCCGAGCTATCACATAAATGATGACTATTCAGATGGGCATTCAATAAGATACATACAGTGTACAAAACAACTGGGCCACATGGCCATTTGTGCCTTAGCATTCAGTACCCACCCTTAGTCCTCACATCATTTTTCAAAGAGTGTTAGGACAACCATACCAGGGTGAATTTATGCATATCCATCCGTCTATTTCCTTCTTAATGAAATCTAGTGTGTCACATTGTCTGATCAGAAGAGGACATTTGTTCCAGAGAATACAGACAACTCTGTCTTTCTACTGTGATTTCTTTATTTGCAAAAGCAGGTTTAGATCTCTGGTGCCTTCTGGAACACATACAGTTATTGACTAAAGAATAACTGACACTTCAGATATACACTTTTCTCTTAGTAATCTTGCAGTTGTGTCTTTGTTATTCCTTCTGTAATCCCTCTCTGGTCTTTGTTGTAGATCTACTATCAAAATAACATTATTTTCTTTTTTCATTTACATATTTTTTTTTATTTTAATACCTTCATTGAATTATCGCTTATGACATACATGTATATAAAAGAAAACAAACCATATTAACATGTTCCCAGTTACAAACATTATACATAGGTTCATAGGTAGGTACTAGGCTATCGGCCCAAGGGCCTATGTAAGCCTAGCCAGCAAGGTACCATAGCTTACGCCACCCAAGAAAGTTATTTTCCTGTGCCACTGTCCAGCAGCGACACAGAAGTGATCCCCGAGGTGTATTTCCTATTTCCCATCCACTCATCAAGATTTTTCTTGAAGAGTGCTAATGAAGAACTTTGCTTGACGCAGATGGGTAGCTTGTTCCAGAGTATAGGAAGTCTCTGGGACAGGAATCTATCCCTCCAGCATGTTCTGTTTATTGTGGTGACAAAGTTTAGGTCCCTAGAGCGTGTAGCTCAGAGGGATTGGGATTTCTTTAGGTGTAGCATGTCCAACAGCTCTGGGTTTGACATAGCTTTATATGTTAGGCAGAGATCACCTCGGAGTAGGCGATATGCTACAGAGTAAAGCTGGAGTTTTTTGAGGCGGTCAGTGTAGGGCATTTGTTTGAGGCCAGTAATCATCTTTGTGGGGTACTTCTGTGGCCTTTCCCGCTGCCTCAGATGTCTTGTGAGGTACATTCCAAAAGGGCCGTTGTACTCTATAATGGGTCTAATGAGTGAAGAGTAGAGTGGAACAATGACTTATTTTTTTCTGGATGAGAACCCTTTTATGATGAGGTGTGCCATTTAGAAGGACTTCCTGACTACTGTGGCGATGTGACTATCAAAGGAGAGACTAGTGTCCACCTGGGTCCCAAGGTCTCTTATAGGTTCATAGGTTCATAGGTTGGTACTAGGCTATCGGCCCTAAGGCCTATGCAAGCCTAGCCATAACAATTCCCTGGAATTTTTTTCCCACAATATTTACTTCTCTGGGCCCCTGTCTAGAAGGGTGACTGACATGATCCCCGGGGTGAATTTCCTATCTCCCATCCAATCATCAAGGTTCCTTTTGAAGATGGCTAATGAGGTGCTCTGCTTGACATGTATGGGCAGTCTATTCCAGAGTATGGGGAGTCTCTGGGTCAGGAACCTATCCCTCCAGCATGTTTTATCACGCATTTGGTGTTAAGTAGATTGCTGCTGGTAGTTCATGGGTACAGAGTTTTTAGCAAAGGGGATGACACTGCACTTTTTGGCATTGAGCTTGATGCCATGGCTCTGACACCAGGCATCTGTCTCAGTGAGGCCCTTCTGTAGGATGTCCACATAATTTGGGGATTTGACTATGGCTCCTAGTTTGCAGTCATCTGCGAACTTCGTTAGCCAGAGGCCTTCTGTGTTAGCCTGTACTTCAGAGAAGTAGATACCAAACAGGAGAGGTCCCAGGACAGAACCCTGTCGTACTCCACTTAACACATATATTTTTGTACAATCATCAATCCACCATTACATAAATTGCTCAATTCCTACCTTCTCTTAAACATCCTCCTCCAAAACATTATTCTTCATGAATTCTTTCCACAATTTCCACTTTTTCTATGTAATTTGCTCCCAAAAACTTTCTAAAGATGTCACTTCCATTTTTTATCTCTGTTACAATATTCAGTACTTCACATACTGTTTAGAGTCTGATTTCCATTTTCTAGTAACTGATTTTTTGCCAGCCACCAGAATTAAAATTAACAAGGCATTACTATGTCTAAGCAATTCAGATCCTGCATCCCAGCTCAGAAAAAAATCCTTAGTTATAACCATTTGCTCATGCAATATTTCTGACAGAGTACTCTATAGGGAATTTTTTAAATCTGCTAACTAATTGCACTCCCATATGTTTCCAGTTACCTCTTTCTTCCCCATCACATCAACATTTGCTATTTACATAAGGTGAAATTCTTTGAAGTCTGCTTGGGGTATAAAAATACCTATGCAAACACTTCCAAACAAAAATCTTAAATCTTCTAGACTTTGTTGCATACTTGGGATACATATATATAATGTCCTCCCATTGTTACATTGTAAATTGCTTGTACAATCTCTCTTCCCAATCTTTTTAACCTCCTTTGACTGATTCCTATAGTTACTGGGCAATATTCTATATGCCCAATTAATTATCCCTTAACAACAATGGATTCCTATAGTTACTATAGTTACTGTGCAATATTTTATATGCCCAACTAATTATACCTTAATAGCAACTTCTGTTCTAGATTCAATTAAAAATGCTACCAGAGCAAGTCTTTCACTTCGGATCCCCATATCCCTTTCTCTTTGCCTATATTCTGATATCAATCCCTGATAGGGAAAGCAGTCTCTAGCCTGTAGTCCAAATGTCCTCTTGGCCTTTTCCCATTCATAGGTTCATATGTAGGTACTAGGCTATCTGCCCGAGGGCATTTATAAGCCTCACCAGAGTGTGCTGGCTTTCGCTGTCCCATTGATTAATTAACTGATCCTCTGTCAAGCAGAGCCAATGAAGTGATCCCAGGGGTGTATTTTCTGTTACCCATCCACTCGTCAAGGTTTCTCATGAAGAGTGTTAGTGAGGGGCTCTGCCTAATGTAGTTTAGAATTTTGTTCCAAAGCATGGGGAGTCTCTGTGACAGGAATCTATCCCTCCAGCATGTTCTATTTATTGTTGTGGTGAGGTTTAGCTCACTGGAGCGCGTGGCTCGCAGTGACTTGGATTTCTTTAGGTGGAGCATGTCCATCAATTCTGAGTTGGACATGGCTTTGTAAGTCAGGCAGAGATCACCTCTGAGTAAGCGATATGCCACTGAGTACAGCCGGAGTTTTTTCTGTCAGGCTGCATAGGACATATGTTTGAGGCCAGTAATCCTCTTGGTAAGGTACTTTTGTGGTCTCTCCAGCTGTTGGAAGTGTCTTGTGAGGTACATCCCAAATAGGGCATTGTACTCTATGATGGGTCTGATTAGTGACAAGTAGAGGGCCACTATAACCTCTTTATTTCTAGATGCAAACCCTTTAGTAATTAGATGGGCCACATAGAAGGATTTCCTAACTACTTTGGCAATACGATTGTCAAAGGAGAGATTACTATCTACCTGGGTCCCCAGATCTCTTATTACCTCTTCTGTATTAAGGGGGCTGCCACCTATGTGGTAATTCGTGGGTGTTTTGTTTTTCCAAAATAGGATGAGTATGCATTTTTTGGCATTTAGCTTGAGGCCATGACTTTGACACCGGGTGTCCGTGTCAGTAAGGCCCTTTTGGAGGATGTCCGTGTCAGTCAGAGAGTCAATTATGGCTCCCAGTTTGCAGTCATCCGCGAACTTGGTTAGCCATAGTCCTCCTGTGTTTGCCTGTACTTCTGAGAAGTATATGCTGAACAGTAGGGGTCCCAGGACCGAGCCTTGTGGAACACCACTTGTGACTGGTTTAGAGTTGGACCTGGAGCCCGCTATTCTTACCGTGTGAGTTCTGTCTGTAAGCCAGTTGGCATCCCATCTCGTGATGTAGGGGTTTATGTTCAGGCTGGTGAGTTTTTCTGTAATACCCAAGTGGGGAATGGTGTTGAAAGCCTTGGTGAGATCAAGGTAGGCTGTGTGAACAACCTTTCCCTCGTCTATAACCTTGATAACTGTCTCAAAGAAGTCAACCAGGCTTACTAGGCATGATTTGCCCTTAACAAAGGCGAACTGGGTCAGCTCAAGTGTTTGGAAGTTCCCAATGTCTTTGTTAATGAGTTCCATGATGAAGCGCTCCATAGCCTTGAAGAACAGGTTAGTCAGGCTTATGGGGCAGTAGTTACCAGGGTCAGTTGTGGCCCCTCCTTTGTGAAGTGCAAGAACTGTTGCTGTGCGCCATTCTATGGGCACATAGCCTGTGGAGAGGCTGAAGTTGAACAGCGTGTTTAGGTGGGGGGTTAGTTCGTTCTGTAGTTTGTGCAAGACGCAGCCTGGGACTTCATCTGGCCCCATTGATGCTGTGTTTTTGGCTTTTGAAAGGGTTATTTTCACCTGTGCATCTGTGATTTCCGGGACACTACACTTTTCCAGTATTGTTGTGGGCCCTTTTGTGGGTGAGAGGGGGGTGAAGTTTGCACTGAATCTATCTGCCGGGATTTTGGCAATATCAGTAGGTTCAGTATATTTTGTGCTATTTTGCACTAGTTCAGTGCATATCTGCGAGTTGCCACTTAAGATTCTTAACATAGCTAAAGAAGGCTGTGTGGTTATCTTTTGAATCCTTGGCTATTTTTCATTTGAAGTTAGCCTTGGATGATTTTATGAGGGACCTTAGTTTCTTGCTGATACTGATCAGGGATGTCTTTCCTTCTTGGGATTTGCTTTTTTCAGAACTAGTTTCCTCCTACTGTATAGCCTATTTATGGCAGGGGTCCACCAGACTGGTTTCCTTCCCTTAGAAGAGTGGTTCTTGGTTTTGCTAAGGATGGCATGATCCATGCATCCTTGTAGGTGCCCACAGAGTGCATTTGTAAAGGTTTCTGCATCTTGGGCAGCGTTATCTTTTAGCGTGGGGGCTGTGAAACTTACTGCCTCTGTCTTAAGTAAGGTAAAGTTTGCTTTAGAAAGGTTTTTTACTGTGGTTTCCTTAGTTGGGCGTGGTGGTGGGGTGTGGACATCCAGAGTGATTATTTTATGGTCTGATCTTACCAGTGATGGGTTGACCTCCGGTGTGGAACACCTGTCACCCATGTTTGTGTTGACCAGGTCCAATATGTTTTTGCCTCTGGTAGGGGAGTTTACCAGCTGATCCAGGGCATTTGAGTTAATGAATTCCTGGAAACGCTTGGCCTGGGAGTTTGTACTTGAGTAGTTTTCCCAGTTAATGGTAGGGTAATTGAAATCACCCAATATCAGGGTGTTTGGTAGGACCTTCATGTTTTCCATTGTCTCCAGAAAGGTGGAGTGGTGGTCCTGGGTCATGGAGGGTGATCTGTAGCAGGCCACAATTGGCATTGCAGATTTGCCCGATGTTAGTTGCACATGGATGATCTCAGAGGTATCATGCTGCGCCACTAGCCTGGAGGTGTAGGTATCCTTGATGAATATGGATACACCCCCTACTATTGTGTTTCGGTCCGTGTTCTGTGTCTGAAACGTGTGGTACGAGTTGTAGCCCGGTAGTGCTGGAGTGCTCTTTGGAGCCTTGAACCAGGTTTCAGTTACTGCACAGATGTTGACATTCTCCATATTGAGGAGTGCTTTGAGCGTGCATTTTGAGATTTAAACTCCTGGCGTTGAGTAGCATAACCCTCAGTTTTTTTTGTTAATTGTGCTGTTTATGGAGGTGGGTTTGACTTTTGAGCCTTGCCTAAAAAAGGCACTATGGGGGCAGCAAGAGCCTTGGCCAGTATTCAAAAGTCTAGGGGTGACAGGTGCAAGCTGTCTCTTGTGAAGCAACATGGCTTGTCAAGCATGTTGTCCCAGGCTGACAGACACTGGATCCCCTTTGAATGACACAAGAAGCTTAGCCAATTGTTGAAATTGATAATTTTTTTCTTTATACTGAGGTATCATTCTTGATGAGGGCAGGATGCTACTCAGGGTCAGGGTCACACCAGCCTGGGCTACATGATCAGAGAGCCCTTCCATGTCTCTTTTCATGTAGTCCAGGGAGGTACGTCTCGGGTCATTCACACCAACATGAACAATGACAGAGTCATATTTGTACTTGCTCTGGAGGGACCTGAGTGATTGTGTTATGTGGCGGATTCTGGCTCCCAACAGGCAGCTAACAGTAACCTTCTGCTTGTCCAGCCTAGTGAGTGGGACGTCAGTGTGCCTGACTATAGAGTCACCTATTAGTAGTGTGTTAGGTATGTTATTTCGCCTTAAGGGCTGTGATTGTGCGGCACACTGATTTTGTGTTTTATGTGTTGTCTGTTTTGTGACGGGAGGTGCAGGTTGTTTGGGTGTCTCTGATGCTTTTGCAGGTTTTTATTTAGAGCCTCCGAGTATGATTTTGTGTATTTATGTGTATTTTTTGCCAGTGCTGGTTTAGTAGGTTGATGTGTGGCTGGAGGTGTGGTGCAGTGTTAACCTTCTCCTCTTGACTGTCTGTTCCAGTCTTGGGTGGAGACAGCTTAGCCTTCAGTTTGGCTGTATAATTGCATCTCTCGCATATGTTAGTGTTTTGTGGTAGGAGGAGAGGGTTGTCTGTACATGAGGCAGTTGTAACATTCCCACAGGCTATTGCCCTTTGCTCTCTAATTATTTGCCCTCAATACCTTGGTTCCTTTGTCAGTTTTCTTCAGTAAATTCCAGCCTTTTCTTTAAGATTTTGAGTTTAAGCATTTTGTGCCACACAATGCATAATACTAGTGCGAAATCAAATCAGCATTTGTTGCTTATTCTTATAAGACGTAAAATAAATAAGTAGCAGACAAAAGTGAAAATCCTTAGTACAAGTCTGTTTAAGAACATGCGAATACTCTTCCTGATGACATTAAAAAGTGTTCTGTTGAAAGAAACTGTTTGTTTACTGAACATCTTACCCAGGTCCGCACTGAATAAGCCCACTATTTACAAATCTGAGGTATTGACATCTGTATGTAAGCCACGACAAAGAAAGGAACAGAGATGTGCACAGCAACATATGTTGTTAATATCAGAGATCCAGTCTAACGCTAAGTAACTTTTTTGCTCACACTGGCCAGATTATCATAAGACAATCTAGTTTGCATTAAGACTGGTATGTTCACAGAAGTATGGTGCCTTAGCAATGTTTGTTATGGCCGATATCTTTATATTAACCATCAAGGATTCATTAGGGTTACTGTTAATGACAAGGCCAGAGCCAGACTGGAACCTCATGTCTGTCAGCAGAGGTCACGTCCTAAATATCCATGCCTCTATTTAACAAGTTAAGCACATGAGAAGTGTTTTGGCTTCAGTCAGCTGACATGGATGCTGACCATTATTCCTCTACATCCCAAATGGCCACACAGTGGTACTTGCAGAAACGCAGGAATCACAGTGCTCTGTGTGGAGGAAGAGATTCTGACACCCGCTTGGCTTTGGCTATTTTGATATATATATATATATATATATATATATATATATATATATATATATCTATATCTATACACACACACACACACACACACATATACATATATACCCTGCGGCTATGGAAACACACACCTTTGATCCACAGAATTTTTTTTTTTTTGCTATCCACAATACAAAAGTAACTCCTAAAGTCATTCTGGCAATACTGCTTTTAGCACATTAAAATCAATACAGTTCCCATGAGCCTTTTCAGAGCAGCCCACAGACATGAAGCCTTCAGAAATTCATTCAGGTTTACAGTGAACTGCTGTACTACTTGCTCTAAGTTTGATGACCAGTGGGATTTCCGCTCTGCTTGAGTCTAAAGGAGTAAAAGGATTACACGATGCAATCTGTTGTCAGTAATTCATTCACAGTGAAGTGCTGGCTGCTTTCCCATCTCCTTTTCAGCACTCATAGGGCAACATAACCTGTATTGATTGCCATAAGGATAATATGTAAGAACAAAGAGTACATTGCTGCATTGCTTACAAGAATACTAGGAAGTTACAGAAACTTAACATTTAAATTACAGCTGCACTAATAAATCTGATTAGCATTAAAGGTTCAGTTTCTTCACCTGTGAAGTTAATGTTTTTCACTATTAATCTGCAAATAGTATTTCTTAACAGTTAATCAGCGCTGTACCTCAAGGTAGTAGTCAAAGGTTCATATGGGATATTCCCACCTAAAAATCTGGCATAATGAAACATCTAGAAAATCAGTAGGAGACAGTGGAACATGACATATTTATACCAGGATTCAACTTTAAATAGCAAATGCTGCCTTTATGTTTGAACTTTGTATTTACTGTGCACAGACAGACAAATGGGGTTTACATAAATGTACAGTGTAATGCAAGGTTCAAAACAAAACCTAGCATAGTTTATAATTAAAGAAGTTAATGAATAAATTTGTAAATGTCCTAGCACCATTATGTAAGTCAGAGCAACCATGTCGAAGGGCTGCATTTACATTTGTTTTATCAGTCCATTTTAGGGCACTGCATTTCTATATTTGTTTTCTCAGTCCATTTGTACATCTATCAGACTACTGCCACAGGCAGATCCTGTATATAATGGATCTCATTAGGTATTCCTTTTTGACTCGCATCTCTGAGGAAGAGCACATCCACAACTCTTATTTATTAAGGACAAGAAGCTGGTTTCAGGAGCAAAGACAGGCAGCTGCTGAAATGTACTGTTTCCAATTATAAAATGCCCATGTGTATGTAGGCTATGGAAAATGTATGTGATATCACATGCCTTGTAAGCCTAAACTAGTAACACTCATTACCCATATGTCAGCTGTAAGTGACAGACATCACACTACTCTCCATACATATAAAAATAGCACTGAAGTAATGGGTTTCTGTTCACAACCTGTTAATGTGAATATTATAAAGGGTGCATCAAGGCTTCAGCGCAATTACTAAGTACATAAACATTATAAAAATGTACTAAAAAGTCAGAATAAAGATGCATGCATTGTTAACCTTTTGTATTGATATAATCCCAAAATACAACCCTTCTAACCAAAACTAACAAAATACTAGAGTTTAAATACCAGTAATAAACCTTGACAGCCTATTAAACCATAGTTTCTGCACTCTGTCCAATATCTTCTTTTGGATGCTCCCCTATAGATTACTGGATGCAACACCCAGATGAGCAGTCATCTGTTCTATATTGTTACTTTTCCTGAGTTCATTGACTGGTACAGCCCTCTGTTCATATCTGAGCCATTTACTGATTAAAGTTAGGGGACTGAAGGACCACCGAACATAGCAAAAATATTAGGCAAGTGATCATAGGGAACAGGTCTAGCCATATTCACCTTTATGTACCATAGAAGTAAAAGGATAATTAATATTAGTTGTCACTTGGGACTTAAACCATGCTGGTGTCACTCCCACTGGACCAAAAGTATAAGGCCTTTATGGGAAAACTCCCTACCTATCTTCCAGTGGGTGTTTGTACAGCTACTGGTTTTGCAAAGAAAAAGGACTCCAAATCGGATTAGGTCTACATTGCTGAAAAAGTGAGAAGCATATCACCTTGGAGCAGGTGGTAGGCTACTGTCTATAAGGAGAGTCATACTGATCTATTAGGGTACTGAAGGATTAAAGCCCTTTATTTACTTACGTATTTTGGTTAAAATCACTGAAGCCTTTTCATTTGAGCAATAAGCCTGGATTTGTACTTCCCAGGGGGGTACTGTATTCAATGATGGGTCTGATAAGGGAAGGGAACAGTAGTAAAATGACTTTCTTGGATCTTGAAGATATTTCCTTGTAAATTAACTGGGCCAGATAGAATAAGTTCCAGACTATGGTGGACGCAAGATGATCGAATGAGACAGAGATTTGTCCATATAAATACCCAGGTTTGTTATGACTGCATCTGTTTGAAGGGGTTTGCAATACATAATATATGACATGGGAATACATTTTTGTTGATGCTACTATGCGTAATATTTTGCATTTAGCTTGAAACCACCTTTACTGCACAAGGTACATGCATACTCCAGCCATTTTTCAGCAATTTAATAAGAGAAGAGGTGTGGATAACTATGAACAGTTTGCAGTCATCAGCAAATATGATCAACCGCACTTCTATAATATCAACCTGTATGTGTGCAAAATAAATGCAAACCATGAGAGGGCCCAGCACTGCTCCTTGCAGTACTCCATTAGTTATAATTGTATGTTTTAAGAGGGTATCAGCAACTTTCACTACTTGAGATCTGTTGGCTATCCAGTTTCCAATCCAGCTGACAATGTACAGGGTTTATACGAAGTGTGTCTTAACTTCTCAATAATATCAGCATGGAGGAAAGTGTCAAAAGCACTGACCAGGTCAAGATAAGCAGTGTACACAGAGTGACCACTGTCCCCAGCCTCTGTTACCTTTTCAAAGAAGTTTACTAAGTTCAGGAGTCAGGACCTGCCCTTCACAAAACCAAACTGAGCGAGTCTAGATCAGTTAATCTGCATATGACAGTTAAGTTGTCTATGACTGCATAAATGAGTTTTGCTATGGCACATTATATAGCTTTGCATATAAGACTGGTGTAGCTAATGGGCCTATAGTTACCTGTGTCTGTAGAGGGGCATTGTTTATGTAAAGGAATCACAGTGGCTGTTCTATAGACATTATAGATACACCCTGTGCATATGCTGAAATTAAACATTTTAAGTAGAGGCTTGGATGGTGCATACTTGGAATGATTACTCTGCCTGATGTGCTATCTGGTCCCATAGAAGCATTATTTTTAGCTTTTGACGGGGATTGTAAGACTTGTTCCAAGTTGATTTTGGGGGGGACTAAATTTTCAGAGATAATGGGTGCAGCAACATAAGCAGGTGTGGTAAAGTTAGCTCTAAATTTGTCTAGTAATATATTAATTATATTCTTGGGACTTGCATGTGTGATACTGTTACAGATACTCTCAGTGCATTCTTGAATATTATTCCTTAATTTCCTGACATAACCAATGAAATATTTACGGTTTTCATTGGTATTTGTACTGACCTTAAGTTTGCACTCATTTTGCATTTTCTAATAATGCTCTTACATTTCCTGCTGACATGCTTCAGTGTGGTTTTGAAGTAGGGGGCTGGGATTTCTTACAACTTTTCATTACAGTTTATTAATAAGGGTGTCCTATCAGGGAGGTTTATTTATGAATCTGCATGTCCTCTTATGAGTCGACAGATTATCTCCTGGTGTTGCTGTTTCTTCCCATCTCTCAAAGGTATACAACAGGATGATTTGCAACAATCTTCCAAACTTGCCAAGCATTGTAGATGTAACCCTGTGAGTGAGTGAGTGAGTGAGTGAGTGAGTGAGTGAGTGAGTGAGTGAGTGAGTGACTGGATGAGGGAGTGAGCCTTTGCATTCTACAATAGACTAGTACCCTTTGCAAAGTGGACTTCAAAGTTTGCATACACCAGCTGTTGGGATGGACTCCACCATCCCTGCAATCCTGTACAGGATAATGCAGGTTATCCAAAAATGGAAGGATGGAGAGATAGACTGTACTCTGTAGGCCAGTCTCTATAAACTGTACTATAACTAAACTCTGTTTTCCTGCAGAAAGCAGTCATCCTAAGAAAGTGTTCCATTTTCTGCCTTCATGTCCTAGTAGTTGTTATGTGAAGTTGTCATCCCTTACAGACTTCATTTTCATAAATGACCTATGCTCCTAAGTGTTGTGGCCGCATCATCTACAGTTAACAAGATAACTTTGAAAAACTGGGCTCCAGTCTCACAGCTAGGCATCTCCAAACCTCCAGCACAACCTTGTCAAGTTTCTCACATTGATTTTGAGATAGATGGCCTTAGGACAAAAGCCATAAAGACAATATCTGTAATATCCAACTCGGGCTAAAATCTATCAAGCCCCAGGTTCTCCTGTCATTTCATAGCCTATGCCATATCAAATCCTGACTGAAGAGTTTAATTGCCTTTCCCATATCAAAGGATCTAATTTCGGCCTTCACTAAAAAAGCGCTGACTTCCTTTCCCTTCTCACAAGGATAACAAGGGCAGTGATGCTTGCCTTCCTTCTTTACCAATGTAACAATTTCTCTCAGCCTCATATGTCTAAAATAAAGAAAGCAGTTAATTTAGAGGTACTACTGCATCTTACAAATACTAAAAGACTGAACAGTATTTACAATGGAATGTGCCGGTAGTTGAGTGGGCTGCACATTTTTGCTCTGAGGTACAGCAGACGAAGTCTATTATATAATGAAAAAGACTGTAGGAGCAAAGTCACCCACATGGGTAGTACAAGGGGTTTTGTCCCTGTGACAAATCTCCTGCTGAGATTTTGCAGTTTTTGCAGTATTAGCCTTTCACAGTCTGACTAGAAACAAAACATCCTGTTTCTTATAGCCACCAAAAGGAAAATGGGTCCTACTTCCTGAACTCGCCCCCGCCCAACACTCCCTGCAAAGACACAGCATTTCACCACATTGCCCATATGTGTCATGCAAAGCTTTAAGATCACCATTTTCTTGTAGCACAACATTTCTTTTATTTTCAAAGGACAAATGCAAAATGAGGCAAACGGTGCAATGTATTTCTGTGGACTTCCTGCATTCAAAGATTTTACAGTGTTTTCCAAAAGAAAAAGGCCACAATTTCGGAATTGGGTCTATATCAGAACATCAAAGTATTAAAACTTTGAATGTTCTGTTATCCAACACTATTCAGTGAATGCTAAGAATAGTGAAGCTGCAGAACAGCTAATTCTTTCCTCGGACAGATGTTTTGCCCCTTCACCCATCAGCTGAGGAGGAATAAAAACGGACAACACAGATCAATAGTTATGCCTGTCAAGGTGTAAAATTGGAAGTGAAGGGGCAAAACATCTGTCCAAGGCCCTAAAGAGTCCAAACAATAACTTACAGCAACTAAACCTGGTACAGAATGAAATTGGAAGTGAAGGGGCAAAACATCTGTCCAATGCCCTAAAGAGTCCAAACAATAAGTTACAGAAGCTACACCTGTCAGAGAATGAAATTGGAAGTGAAGGGGCAAAACATCTGTCCGAGGCCCTAAAGAGTCCAAACAATAACTTACAGCAGCTACACCTGGTACGGAATGAAATTGGAAGTGAAGGGGCAAACCATCTGTCTGAGGCCCTAAAGACTCCAAACAATAACTTACAGCAGCTAGAGCTGTCAGAGAATGAAATTGGAAATGAAGGGGCAGAACATCTGTCCGAGGCCTTAAGGAGTCCAAACAATAAGTTACAAAAGCTAAACCTGTCAGGGAATAAAATTGGAAGTGAAGTGGCAAAACATCTGTCCGATGCCCTAAAGAGTCCAAACAATAACTTAGAGCAGTTAAACCTGTCAGAGAATAAAATTGGAAGTGAAGTGGCAAAACATCTGTCCGATGCCCTAAAGAGTCCAAACAATAACTTAGAGCAGCTAAAGCTGTCACTGAATGAAATTGGAAGTGAAGGGGCAAAACATCTGTCCGAGGCCCTAAAGAGTCCAAACAATAACTTACAGAATCTAGAGTTCTGAAGAAGTCTGTCATAAACAGATGAAAGCGCTTAACCTGTGTTGTTCATTTGCAATTTGTAATTTTGTGCTTGTAGCAGTTGTGCTTTGGTGATTAAAGCTTTTGGAAAATCCTTCGTATTAGTGTTTGGATTCGTTAGTAAGATTGAGGCATACTAACAGTATCACCTTGTGGATTGTGCCCTGTTCGAGCTAGGAGCAGCAGAGATCGGTCTTGATACCTTGGTATGTGTGATAATGACAGACTTTAGGATTAGGGGCGGTTTAAGTGAGTTAGGGTTAGGGCGCAGGTTAGGTGAGTGTGCGATAGTGACAGACCTTAGGGTTAGGGTTTGGGTTAAAGTAAGTGGGTAGATAGTAGTGTATGTTTAGTTTAGTGTAGCATTAGATGTAGGAATTTAAGTGTATGTGTGTGGTTGCTGTTTGTTTGATGTGCTTGTGTTGTGTGTATGTGTTTTGGAGCGCTGTTCTGAATGCTCGATATTTTCATGTTTAGATGTTTTGGGGCCGATGAAATAGCATTTGCTATTTTCATCTTTCGATAACGTGATATAAACGCTCGTAATTTGCCTACATTCTGACTTAGACATTCCAACATATAGACCTCATGAATGCATTAATTTTTGTCAGTCACAAACAGATTCAGTGTTCACTTTATGAAATCACCCTCTGAGTGTGACATAAGTGGATACACATTTTCAATATCTTTATTTTTGAGTCAGATTCATGAAAATGTGTTAATATTTAGAGCAAACAGTGAAAATATTAAAAAAAGAGTTGGATTTCATTTGGTGAATACAGCATCATAATTGCAACAGAGTTCCATATTTTCACACCAAGCATACAATATACACTCTTTTCCTACAGGACCTTACAGTAAGGAATATAATCATAATTTAGACCTGAATCAAATTCTTTTTCCAGTTCTAAAGGAGAAATGAGTGCTAGCATTTTCCATGCAAAGTCCTCACTTAAAAAGATATTTTCAAAACTTCTGTTCATGATGGCTGCAAAACACAATATAATTACTAGGTCAAAAATAATGATAAACATTCTGAATCTAAAGATTAAAAAGTCATTAATTTAGCGAGCCTCACAAATATAATTGTTACGTTTTTAGATCAAGTCCAAACTTCTTTAAGGTTCAGTCTCAGAAGAAGGTTTTGTAGTTGCTGTGAAATCACTTGTCAAACAAGAAGTTAGAAGGTTCAGTTCATTCATGTGGGTGGAAGGTAATATCATAAGGCAGGTGCGCCTGGTCCTACTACAAGTACTCAAGCACCGAAAACCCACTGTTTCTGAACCAGGGTTCTAAGCGTCTTGTAGCTTGTGTAGGCTGCTGCTCACAGCCGTGGGGAGGGAGTGTGGTTTGTGTTCAAACTCGAATATGAGTTTGGGCAAGCAGCTGTGGGAAGGGATTGGGGCGGTTTAGGATTGGGGGTAGGATTAGAGCACAAGAGGGGAGTTTTAAGGTTATGGAGCGATCAGGGAATTTAGGTTTAAGGATGGGGGTTGGAGTTTTAGGTTTAGGAAGTAAAAAGAGAGTTTCAGGTTTAGGTGGCAATTAGGGAATTTAGGTTTTGGGAGAGGGGTTGGAGATTTAGGTTTAGGCAGTGATTGGGGACTTTAGCGTTAGGGAAGTGGGGAACAGAAGTTAGGGACCATGGAGTTAGTTTGGGAACTGGGTGGGAGTTTTAGGTTTAGGTCTTAGGATCTGGTAGGGCTATGTAATGTATTAAATTGTGTATTGGGAGGAGTATGCAGGAATGTGAGATCAGGCTAGAGGGAGTTCAAGCACTTGTTTTTTTCAGGGCTTTGTAGTTACAGGATCAGGTGTTGGGATTGCTATACAGAAACTGGAGATCAGGCTAGTTGAGTTCAAGCACTTGCTTTTTTGAGCAAGTGACAGGGAGCAGGTATGTTATGAGATACTAGCACATGAGCACCTGTAGTAGGACCATTGTGTCTAATATTGTGGGTAAAATAATAAAGACCACCTATATAATGAGCATGCATTTAATTATGTATTTTATTAAAATAGCACTTTCCCATAAAATGTTTGCTCCAGGCAGTGTATTTCCTCTGGTATTTGGGCACTAGCCTATAGCTCTTGTGTACTAGTCTGTCACTGGGAAGGTCGCAATATTATACAGCAGCAGAGGGATTATTTCCTGTTTATAGCAAGCCATTTGGCTGATCACATTTCTTACATGCACAAAATATTGAAATATGTACCTGGAAGAAACACTGTTCTAGCAATCTAGCTTCAGTAAGCAGACAATTCCTTCAGTCTTTATTTTAATTAATTATTTCACTCTGAAGTAAACTGCCACCAAAACACCTGCAGCATGTTTGCAAAACAATATCAGCCAAAATGTTTTTTTTTTTTTAAGATGCACTCCGAGATAAACATGACCATGAACCAAATGCAGTCAGACTTTCCCCTTGTGTATAAATAAGATATTGAAGTTAGTCACAAATCTTAACTACTCAAGAAATCAAAGATGGATGTGAGGTACACAATCAATATAGTTTACTAGCATTCCATAAGTGTGTGAGTACAGACATGCACTAAACTGCACCAAGCAACTAAATACCATAAGCAACACGGGTGATTCTATGCATTTTAGAAGTAACACGTTTTAAAATAAGTTGTATAACAGCAGTAAATTTGTGTAAAGTCTGAGAAATGCAGGATTAGCTTCTAATGATGTGGTCTATCCTTTTGGCCTTTACCATCAATGTTAAACCACACTGCTGTAAATCGCATACTCCCTACACTTGAAAGTAATTTACTTCTTAATAAACCTATATTTTATATTACAGATCTTTCCATGATTTATCACTCCCTTATAACACTTGACTTAGTGCCAATGCCATTCTTTGTCTAAGGTCTTTTATGTCCATCTTGTTACAAAGTGCATGTTGTTTAAGTAGAATGATTTGTCTTCGTAGTGCAACAAACATTTAATTGACATGCATATCTAGCCACATTAACCACATTCTGTTAACTTACAGAAGAAAAAAAAACACCAGCTTGTGTTATTTACAGCTTTACTGTGCTCTAAAGGCTTCTGAACACAGGCCTTTGTTAACCACTGAAATCAGGTCTCACTGAAACAATAACTATTCTTTAAAATATGTTAACTACTTTTAGACTTATTCAAAAGATGTTAACTGCTTTTAGACTTAGTCTCAAAACATTTTCAATCAGTGTTGCACTCAAACACCTAATAAGTGCCAATGTTTCAGGCAAACATATTTAAAAATATATAACTACAAAAACTACTACCACTATGAAAGGCTCACTTACTGTGTCCAAAGTAAAAATTCCAGCAACAAACGAATAGGAAGACACAGAGACAGCTGATATATCCAGTTCAAAACTTTTACTGCAGTGCAACAAAACACAAGCGCTTTCACCAAACAGGCATCATCAGGTGTATTACAAAAGCACTAACAAACACACCCCTATTTATACATCAAATGTCACATGATACAAATTCAGATTTAAAACCACAAGTTTAAAGACACAACACATATAAAAGACATATAAATTTAATTTAAAAACATACATAAATAATACATACTAAAACTGTACTTTAATACTAGTAACTACCTTCTTAGGGGTATCTTCTTTAATTTAGGTACTAATGGAACTGATTCATTAAGCCCATGTCCTGCATCAGCCCTAAACCTCACTATCCATGAGGATTCTAAATCCTCAGTCTTAGCACGTATATCACCCTGCCTCACATTCTCATAAACCCTAGCAATTACTAAAAATTCAAAGCCATGACTAGAGTCAGTACTCAAAACATGCTTCGCCAATGCACTAACCACATTACCACATTGCCTTTATTCATATGGTAGATATGTTCTCTTATGCGTTCTCTGAAGGGACAGTCAGTCTTACGTATGTAAAACTTTTTGCATACAACTCAGTAAGCTAAATAAACAATATGTGAGGTATCACATGTAGCTGCTATTGTGAAATTATAACATCTACCTTGGTCGGGATGTTCAAATTTGCAACTGCTGTCAATATATACACACCAGTTGCAATGACCACATGGTTTAGTTCCAACTAAATGAGAATTCCTATTAGCATCCTTTGGGTAACACAACCTACTTCTCAGTGACCTACTCTTCTTATATAAAAAACACGGCACTTCAGGTATGTGCCTAGAGATATCATTATCAGTTCTAAGGACACCCCAGTGTTTTTTAATGATATCCTTGTAACAATCTACATCACTAGTGTAAGTAACTTTAAACCTCCAACCAGTGTTATACTTACTTTCTCACCTCCTAACAAACTCACTATTACCTGTAGAAAAATATGGTCTAGCTTCATTCATCCTTTTATCAAAAACCTTAACTGCGTTGTTTTGGATAAGATATTCCTCATAACCTCTCTCCTTCAAACTCATCTTCACGTTATCAACTTCACCAATAAAATCACTATCCCTAGCATTTAATCTTGAAGCTCTATAAAACTGGTTGGAAGCCACACTTCTAAAAACATAAGGAGGATGAAGACTGTCCCTATGTAATAGATGATTCATATGACAGTCTTTTCTGTGCAACTTAGTGTAAATAACACCAGTTTCATCTTTAATGACAGAAACATCTAAGAAATCCACCGCTAATTCTGAGGAGTGAGATGTAAACTTCAAATAACAGGTACTACTATTCGCATATTCCATAAAGGAAGCAAATATATCAAGGTCTCCCCTCTACAAAATAAATAGGTCGTCCACAAATCTACGAAAAAACAAAACATGTTCATTGAATGGCCCATTAAATATATGGTCATACTCCCAAATGCTCCCTTATGCTTTTAGAAGTGTGGCTTCCAACCAGTTTTATAGAGCTTCAATATTAAATTTGAATTTGTATCATGTGACATTTGATGTATAAATAGGGGTGTGTTTGTTAGTGCTTTTGTAATACACCTGATGATGCCTGTTTGGTGAAAGCGCTTGTGTTTTGTTGCACTGCAGTAAAAGTTTTGAACTGGATATATCAGCTGTCTCTTTGTCTTCCTATTCATTTGTTGCTGGAATATTTAACAATATGAAAAACACTGTTCAATTCAAAATCCTCCAAAACATTAACTCTTGTAAAAGAGAATTACTAAAGGGAAATGTTATATATGTCCCGATTTTATTAATTCATTAATAAACATCTCTTAATGTTATGTAACTTGTGAGCACTGATTATCAAAATGCAATATGTCTGTTTCTCAGCCATCTGTTTCTCAGCCATCACAGATTTTAATTTTTTTCTCAGCTCTTCATAGCATTTATATTACTGTTTATAAATAAAAGGGTTCTTGCAAAAAAAAACTGATGGAGCTTGATGCAAAAATATTTCAAAAAACAACATTAACATAAGCCAGAAAATCACAGCCATCCTTTTACAGGAACCAGTCACACATGTGCAGCATTCTGTAGCACACTGTGTTAAATAAAACAATATAATAAAAAATGCACCTTGAAAAAAATGTTCAAGAGAAAAATTATAGAAAACAAATAGATGACTGAATCTTAGTCTGTATCACCAAGCACTTACAAATTGGAAACGGTAAACATGGCAAATGGAAGAACGCAATACAAACATGGCAACAAAAACTCACATACAAAATGGAAATGGTAAACATGGCAAATAGAAGAATGCAATACAAAAGTGACAACAAAAACTCATGTACAAAATGATAACAGTAAACATGGCAAATGGAAGAATGCAATACAAACGTGGCAACAAAAACTCATGTACAAAATGGAAATGGTAAACATGGCAAATGGAAGAACGCAATACAAACATGGCGACAAAAACTATACAAATTATGCAATAGTTCTTAACTTATTAATCTTTCTGCTAATTTGTCTTGATGTTTTGTAGCTATGACTTCAAGTGCTACTCTCTTGTGATAAATGGCAAGAAAATAATATATTGGCAATTTGACAAGATGATTAACAATGGAAACAAACAATGGATGGTATTTATAGTCAGACTGCAAAATACATAACATGCTGTTTGCTAAAATCGGAAATGGGCACCTAGGTAGCATTTTCATAGAACCATGTAACACTAAAAGGCAGTGAGTTAAAAGGCATGGATAAAAGTTATGCAAATCACTGCAAATTGACATGCAAATGAAAAAGCACACTCTAATGAGTGTATATTGACATGCAAATGCCAATGGCTTAACAGGAAGCACACTTGCATTTGGTGCAGAAGGCTGTTGTTTTTTTTTTTCCCACACCAAGTATATGGATTGCTGACAATGCTGTAAAGGGTAAGGGGGGAGGGTGCTGCATTCCTAAGTGTGTTATCCTTTGGATGAGATGTTAAACCAAGGCCCCATCTGCCTGATTTGGTGGTAGCTCAGATGGATGTAAAGGATCTCAGAGCATCTATCCGAAAGAGTAGGGGTTCCTTACTTAACACAACATAAACAGGGGTCCCTTACTTAATACAACATAAACAAATCATTATTTACATATGTACAGGTACATATCGCCACATTCCTAGCCATCCAGCATTATTACTATTCTTCCATAATTGATCCCCACTACTTCTTCTACAACTGCAATCTAATTTTTCACACTTCTTCTTCTTTTGGCTTTTAGGGGTCGCCACAGTGGATCATTTGTCCACTCATGATTGGCAGTGGAGTTTTACAGTGTCGAGTTGCCAGCCCAGCGCCCAACCTTCCACAGAAGGCACACACATGCACACACTCACACCTAGGGCCAATTTAGAGTGTCCAATCCACCTACTGCATGTCTTTGGGATGTGGGAGGAAACCGGAGCACCCGGAGGAAACCCACGTGACCACAGGGAGGACATGCAGACTCCACACAGAGGACACCCCAGCTGAGAATCGAACCAGAGAACCTCTTGCTGTGAGGCAGCAATGCTAACCGCTGTACCACCGTGGCCGCCCTTTTCACACTATATCAGCCACAATGGATTTCTAGTTAAACAAAATGCCATTCAATATTTTGTTCCAAATAACCCGTTTTACATAAAATAAATTCTTATTGCCCTTTCTCACATATTCTTTCTTCTTGTTTTTATATCTATGCATAACCATATTCATATCTATATTGTTTAAACCATTAATATTAAAAAAAAAATGCTCTTCACACAACTTTTTCCAGAGTTTAACCATTCTTTTAAATTCTTATTTCTTACCAGTCTCCGTAGGAAATTCTGACACTCTACTATCTTGGAACACTACTTTTTCCTTACTTTAATGGCTGTAATCATTTCTTCTGGCAAAATTTCCCATGGACTTACATAATAATATTGTTTTATCACATTTTATACAACATCCTTCTGTTCTTCTATATATCACCAATTTTCATTTTCCATGCTAGTATTTTTTATTTTTTTCAAACATCTGTATTACATTATCACTTGTGACATAGGCAAATTTACATTCATATAAAAGTGCCCTTCACTTTTACATATTCTATATTCCTTTTAACACTTATTCATCATATGTCCTCCCCCCACACTGATTACATCTTATTTTTGTGCACTAGATGATTGAAAATCCTACAAAAAAAGTGTTTTTTTTTTTGCTGTCCCATATACCTAATTGTTCCACTATAACCATCTACTTATATACCACTTGGTAAATGCTTTATGACATCTTTTTCATATTTTAAAATAACATTCCCCCCATTTCAAATACCCCTCTCATCTTTAACTTTCACTGTAACATAAATTGAATAACATATAAATGAAAAATATTTTTTATATCTTTTAACTCAATTTCATTAGTATGAAACTGAGCAAACACCTTTTTTCTAATTGAGTCCCTTGCCTGGAAAATATAAATTCATTCCACTTATAACAGTTCTTTTTTCACTATTAAGTCTTTAGTTTCAAATATGAAGTCACAAAATATCTATTTTTCCCAAATGAATCAAAAGATCTAATGCCTTTTGCTCTATAACCCAAATATAACACTAAATTATCCCAGAAAAAATATCTGTCTATTATTTCTTCTTTCTTAGCCAAACATTTTTTTTTCCCTTTTAATAAAGTTTACAATACCTTTTGTTCTCCCAGCTGTTTCAGTACATGATTTTCCAGACTGAATCCCATCTGCTCCATTATGTCCATCCAAATCAAAACTCATTTCCTTTCTGCCCAATTAACTGTCCATTACGAAAACCTTTGCCATCATATCTGATCGAGAAATCTCAGCTTCTTCTCCAAGATCACTTTTATTTCAATAAACCAACCAGTTTTTCATCAGGTAAACCTCCAGAAGCAATTTCAGTTACAACGTCTTCAAAATCCTGAGGTTTAAAGTCAGCTAAATGTATTGCTTTTCAACAGTTCTCTGTCTTACTGAAAGAACTATGCTGCTATCACCAACAGGAGAATTTCCTTCTCAGTCCATTACTGAACAGCTTCTCTTAGCTGCCTCTACACCAGGAACAGAAGCATGAAGTGTAGCAGTAACAACATTCCCTCTCACAAAAAAAAAAAAAAAGGTAGGGGAAGTTCCCAGATGCTCTGGTCAAATGCCCTACTACCTCTGGTCACCCCTGAAAAGAGGATACTAGCCTAGTGGGACTAACATGGTCAACAAAGGAAAAAAATCAATAAATAAATAAATAAGAAGGTCATGATTCATGGTTATCAAGGTTGAGGTTACCCAGGCAGTTGTGTCTAAGTATAAAGACAAAAAGCATGCCAAAATTTGCAGAGATGCACCTAGCAAATATGCTTGTAGCAGCAACAACTACCATACAGCAGAATCTTATCAGAACTGATAAGTTTTCTCAGGAGGGATGCAAAATGACTGTAGGCAGTACCAGTGAAAGTGGCCAATCTGTATACTAAAGCATCACACAATATAATTGACTATATAATATTATACTATTTGATTTTGTTTATTGGGAAAATCTGACTGGTTACATTGCCCATTTCAGTGGAGACCCGAAGATAAAAGCTCTACGAAATGGTAGCCTTACCATAAAACACAATTTAGTTAAACTCTAAAGAAAGGATAGAGTATATAAACAATGAAATTAATTAAAAAACGAATAATCAGGAACTACCCTACAAAGATATTGATACACGTTGCAGAATGTCACTGGAGCAGTATAAATGTAGCAACATTACTAAGCAGTAGACAGTATAAAATACAGCAAAAAAGTAATATAATATTAATCTATATTCAAGCATTTGTGAATAATAATGCATACTATTCTCACGGAAGGAGTGCTACTAACTCATTTTGTTAGCACGTAAAATGCTAGATGGGGAGAAAAGTTTTAGTAAGTGAAAAGATAAAATCTTTAGCATTTGTGTATTTTTATCCTGGAGATTCAGAATAATTGCAGATTCAAGTGAGATTTAGATGTATTTTATGATTGATTTTAAATGCAAAGGGGTTGTTTGTCTAATGGTAAAGAGAATGCTGTTCCATAGGTTAGCTATCCTTTCTGAATATAAGGCGTCCCCATTTAAGTTGCTAGTTTTAGGATTCTATCAGGTGCTAATCCTTAGATTGAAGGCTCCTTTTTGGTTTGTACTATTTTATTATATTACTGATGTTTAGTGTTTGAGGGATGGTATTATTTTATGCATCATTATGAGTTGTGTATACCATATCTGGTACAGAAGTTATATCCATTATATTGTATTATATTAATATAATATGGTGTCTATTTTCTTATAGCTTTTCTAACTTTTACTATGTAACGTCTAAATTCTAAGTCTCATCTAGATCCAGGCTTGCAAATTATGGAATGGTCATTGTATAATTCTTCCTCAAAGCATAATTCTTCTGATACTTAGCAGAATAATATTTCCTGCAGAATATTACCATTTTACTACTTTTTATTACATATGGCTAAAAGATTAAATATTCTAGACTCCAGGAGAAAAAATACTGAAAACTATAAAATTATTACCCTACATTGTATGTGGTCAATGCCCCAACTAGCTTTGACAGCTTTTAATGTATTGATTAGAACATTAGAACACATCTACGTCTTTGAAGCACATCATGAATGCAATACTTTCATTTGCCTGTTGGGAAGCATTTTATTTTGCATCTTGGTAACTGAATGTTAGACCTTCCAGACAAAAAAAAATTGGAATGCAGGAGACAGCTGCTGCTTTCATTTCCACTTCTTCACTGGTTTACTTTACTTACTTATATGGTTAAATAAATGTATTTACCTATTAAGGTTGCAGTCTTCCTCAAGTAAAAGTTAACATTCAGCAGTAACACATGACTGTTATACTTTTTGTGTTGGCTTGTTACACATGAGCAAACCAATGCACTGCTTTACCAAGGGGTCAGACTCCAGGTTTGATAGCTACCTCTTGAAAAGACCATCTGTCTAATATAAATCAGTGTTCTGCTCAGCAGTGCAGTCCTCAGTATGGAGTCAGTGCTGAGTAACATTGTTTTGAAAGTGCAATATAATCCTTCTATCAGATAAAGGAAGATCACTTTGATTTTGTGGCTAAAGTTGTGTTAATATCTGTCAGCATCATAGTTTTATTGCAGACCTTAAGCATGAATCACGGTGATCTTGGGTTGTGGCTAACAAAATCTCCAACTTAACTCATTATAGTAAAAACCCAAACTTTATAAATATAAATATGTACCTTAGACAGATAGAAATTGTGTAGTTGCATATATTTAAGATTCTGATATAAATAATGTTTATCAGGGCATCAAAAGTTAAACCATATTTCAAAGAATTTCTTGTGCTGTGTTGAAGAATTTGATGCAGTTTGATCACATACTTACCCATTTTTTATATTTGTTTATTAACTGCCCATTTCACATTCATTTCTACTTTGCTCAAACATGTTTATTATTCTGTATGCATGCATGATGTTCATACAGTTTCACTGTCATGTTATGACCTGGATTGCAGCTGAAGAGAATCAATTTGACCAGCCTACCAAGATGCAGAGACAGAGAGAGAGTTTCAATATATATAAAAGACATACACACCTCTAGGCTGGTCAAACAGTATGACGCACAGGAAATACTGCAGGTGCTGTTAACAACTGACAAGACCCCTATTCAAATCATAGTTAGCTACAGGCCTCCAACTCTGACTCAAGATGCCCACTCCATCTATCTGGACCTCTTCGAATCTATCAAGATTCAACAGTTTACCCCGATCCTGGTTGACTTTAACTATCTGACCACAGACTGAAAGAAATACTCATGCCAAAACACAAATGCTTATAAATTCCTTGATTTTTGTCAATGCAAATGCTTTGGACCAGTTGGCTGACAACCCCACAAGAGGTGAAAATATCTAGGACTTGGTATTAACCAACATGAGTAACCACTGCAGCATCCCTACAGTGTCATTATCCATGGTAAGATCCAACCACAAAGCAGTCACTTTTAAAGTCACCCCCCCCCCCTCCGCCAGCTAGGGTCAAACAAAAAAACTTCTCCAAAGTTGATTACAGCCTCCTGAGGGAAGGTATAAAAGCTTCACAGCCCTATCCCCCTCCAGAAAAACTGGCACATATGTCCAAACTTGCACCAAAGTACTATATGAGCATTTATATAGCTGCATGGAATCAGGAATACCAGACAGGATGAAATCCTCCACCTCAAGGAAGAGTAACCCTATCTGGTGGACATCTATGATAAATAAACTCTATAACAAAAGGAAAAAACTGCTGTCCAGGACCAAGAAGGAGCAGGTTTCTAATTGGAAGCAATCTCTCCTTAGCCTGCACAAGCAAATAAGAGCACTAGTGAAATCCTCCAAAGCAAACTTCGAGTCCAAACTGGCCACATCTACTAAAGACAATCAATAAGGCTTTCTTCACGTATGTCCACAATCTCAAGGGAAGCACCTAGATCTGCTCAGAACTGGTGGTCATGAGCACCACATATACAAACCCTGTAGATATAGCCAACCTGCTGGCAGACAGGTGCAGTGAAAACTTCACTCCTGTTCCTCCCCATCAGTAAAACAGGGCATCCCCAGTACCTGCCTCCCTCCCCTTATCTCTAGGGAGCAAGTCATCACTGCCCTCTCAAAGGCAAAAAATACAGCCTCCATGGGACCAAATAACATCCCAGGCTGCATCCTACATTAACTCAGGCAGGAACTTGCAGCACCATTAGGCACCCTATTTAGCCAAAGCCTGAGTGCTGGCTTCATCTCAGCCAAGTGGAGAACAGCTACTGTCATCCCTTTGCACAAAGGTGGAGCGTCCACTGATCCAGGAAATTATACACCTATCAGCCTAACTAGCTGCAAGGCCATGGAGCAGATTATCATGGAACTAATTAACAAGGACATTGGAAACCTCCAGACACTTGATCCAACACAGTTTGGTTTTGTCAAGGGGAGGTCATGCCTGCTAAATTTTGTCGACTTCTTTGAGACAGTCACCAAGGCCACAGATGAGGGAAGAATGGTGCACACTGCCTACCTTGACCTGGCCAAGGTCTTCAATACTATTCCCCACTCAGGTATAATAGATAAACTCTCTCAACTAGGCATCAATCCACATGTTACCAGATGGGTAGCAAACTGGCTTACTGATAGAACCCACCTAATCAAAATAGGGAAGCCACCTCAAGTAGTAGACCCACAACAAGCGGTGTCCCCCAGGAATTGGTCTTGGGGCCTCTGCTGTTTGGGATATACTTCTCAGAGGTGCAGGCCAAATCTAGTGGGCTATGGCTGACCAAGTCTGCAGCTGACTGCAAGCTGGGTGCTGTCATCAATTCCCCTAGTGATGTGGACAACCTTCAAGAGGGTCTCACCCAAACAAATGACTGGTTTCAGAAACATGGCCTCAAACTGAATGCCTTTTGGGAAGTGACATCCCCACAAATGATCACATTGATAATAAGACACTAAGCATGCAATCAGTCATGAGGGACTTGGGAACCCACCTTGATAGCAAACTGACGTTTGACCACAATATTGCCTCCGTTTTATCAAAAGCTTTCTACATGGCCCACCTCATTAGTAAAGGCATTTCATCCAGGGACAAGGTGGTCATAATATCCATGTATTCTTCCCCTATAAGACTGATTATTGAATGCAATGCCCCTTTCAGCATGTACCTCACAAAGCACATGAAGCAGCTGGAGAGACCACAGAGATTCCTCACCTGGAGAATCCAGGGCCTCAAACATTTACCCTCACAGATAGGCTAAAAGCCCTGTTCCTCTACTCAGTCTCCTACAGACTCCTCAGAGATAACCTCTGTCTGGCATATAAAGCAAACTCAGACCTTGCCCTGATAGGACTGCTGCATATCTGCAAGTCAGGCTCCACTTGAGTAACCCACACGCAAAACCTCAACCTGGTCTATGACATCAATAGGACTTGTTGGCAGGACAGATTTGTGTCCCAGAGACTCCCCTTTTGTGGAATAGACTCCCTCTCCACATAAAGCAGAGCACCTCATTCAACATTTTTAAGCATAACCTGGATAACTGGATGGGGAACAGAAAATACCCACCTGGGATTCCACCTATGTCCCTGGTGAACAGTGGCATAGGGTGCTGACTTGTTGGAACATGAGCTAAATTCTTGGCTAGGCATGTAAGGGTCTCAGGGTCAGTAGCCTAGTAACTTCCTATGATTCTATGTGCATTCACATTCAGCAGCTTGGAGCTTGTTTCTTGTGCAAACATACTAGCAATGATTTTATTTTAATTTACTTTCTTTTTGTAATCATGCTGAAAGTGGATGCTTTACCTGCTTGGTTGGTATAACCAATGACGTGGTAAGTTATGTAACTTCAGTTACACCATTAATATCCCTTTTCTGTGTTACACACCTAAAGCTAGCACAACATATTCTACCACTCTGAGACTTTATCGGTCAGGTTGTGTGAGTAAACCAGTTCCATCGATGACTGGTTAAGTATATATTATGAATGATAAAATGCTATTTAGAATAACCTGCTACAAACTGTCGCTACTTGCTTGTGAGCACATTCATTTTCAGTCCACTCAAATATTTAAGAGCAATGAATCACCTGCTATCTATAAAATGTTGCAAATGAGCTGCTCTATTTAAATGACAATTAATTCAATTCTACCTGTTTCTTATTTCTTTGCTACAAAACAAAGTCACTATCTTTCTGGATCTAGGAGAACACAGACTTTGCTTACTATAAGCTCGGGAAGTTTGGGAATCAGATTTTATGTAAAGGTGGCTGCAATGCCTCAGAACTGAAGTGATTTTCCTAGAAAGATTAACTGTAGTATAATAAATAGATGGTGTGCTAAAGGGAGGATGGAGTCAAGACCATAAACAGCAGTTTGTGATAACAGCACATGTATTGCAAGAATGCTTTGCTGCAGTCTTTATATAGGTTTGATAAATACTAACACCACACTAATCTCTTATTTTGCATTTATTACTCCCACAAAATGTGGTGTCTTTTGGGCCACTCCACCTGAATGTATATAACATGTTTAATTAAAATGTAAATATCTTAATTGTATAAGATATTTTATTAAACTGTTAACCTTTTAAGGATCCCAGACATTTCTTACTTTATACTGTCTTATACCTTCTCAATTATGGTGCAGCAGCACACAGAGAACAAAAGCCAGCAGATATTACGTTTAAGTGTGCTCACAAGGAAGATAAAAGAAGTGTAACTGACAAAATATGTATTATTAAGTGATCCTGTTAGCTTTATTACTAACTTGAACTGAGATAATATGTGTTACTATGTGATTTATTAATATCATTTCTCTGACTGTTTCAGATTTACTATCAATATCTCGAAAATTAAAATAAAAACGGTACGAATAACTGAAGTGTTTTACTGAAACTACAACTAACTTAATGGCCCTATTGTCCAAAAACAGCTGTTAATGCAGAAAATGTCGACAATGACATTTTACGGCATTAACAACAATGCCACCCTTGCCGAAACGTCCTAATCCCTACACCTAACATCCTGTTTATGCAGGGGGGCTGCGCCCCTCTACACCCTCTAACTTAATATTCAAACTCCGAGATCACACTACAGTGAGGAAAGGGATGTATTTCCCTAACCGCACTGTACTGCGATCCCTTTACATGAGCGAACGTTATATTTGCAAATGCACAGTCCATTCGCAAATATGACGTTCGCTCATGTAACCTGCACACATACCAAGTATTCGAACATCTGTTGTTTGAATACTTCATAGCCGTGCAATTGCACGGCGACATTTCAGTAGTAAACCACTGTTTCACTATTGTTTAAAATACTGACTGTCATGTTGTTATTATGTGCAGCATTTCTCCCCGGGCTTGTGCTAAAAATGGGCAAACTTGCCCGTCAGACTTCCCTGGTAAACAAATGTTAAATAAATAAAAAATAAATAAATAAAATGCATTATAACATATAAGATGAGAAAGTTTAAAAAATATAACAATTAAGTCTCAGTTAAGAAAGGGCAGCTACATAGAGAGGCCAGACAAGTGATTAAATGATAAAAAATAGAAGCAAATGGCTAAAACTGAAAATACATTACACAGACAGTATACATGCATATGCCTTTGTGTCTACACACACACACACACACACACACACACACACACACACACACACACACACACACACACACACACACACACACACTATATGTTTATCCTATCAGTGGACTGGATAAAGGTGTGTGCTACAGAGGGTTATAATCAGGTCTGTGATCATAACCATGTTATTATGTGTTTGAGACATAGATGCCAAAAAATTCACCATGAAAGTGAAGCTTGAGAGGTGAATATTGGCATTCATGTCAAGAACACATAATCGGTTATAATCGGTGAGACCCAATCATAACTCTGTAGTACATAGAGTCTTATCTAGTCCATATGCTCTCATTTACCAAAAAAAAACAATGTGTTTTACCAGCTTTGAAAGTCAGTAAATCATTTAGTGAGTGCTGTCACATAGACAGCTTGTTCGTTTGTTTGTGTCTTTCGGCTTTTCCTGGTTAGGGGTCGCCACAGCGGAACTCCGGTCCACTATAGACAGCAAGTAAGGAAAAAGTTTGAGACAGTTTTTAAATACTGCCCTAATTTAAATAAGTTACTTATAGACTAACATCTATAAACTTCTGCGGACACAGGAGGAAAGATATTAATGGACTGAAGAAATGTAATTTCCCTTATACCTGACAGTAATATCATTTAGGTGGTGTGTAAAATTTGTAAGCATGTATTTGTTTGAAAGCAGTGTTACAGTAGGGTCTTGCACTACAGTAGCATGTAACACGTTCATCTTTTTTCTGATTTTGGAGTGTAACTGCAGTTCTCCAAACACCACAATAATGTTTATGTGGTGCACTGTGTGGATAAATGATCATCCTTTCTGCATCATCAATGGTTTATTACTATCCTTGGCACATCATTAAAGGTTTATTACCATTCTTTGCACATGTTTATGCTAACTAAACTGTCCTAAACCCTTGATATTTTGTTTAGTCATTAAAAGTGAATGTTCACACACACACACTTCACATGCAAAACACAAGCATACACGACCCAAGATATCAGTGCATACACAACCCAAAATATCAGTGCTCACACAGTGACAAGAACCCTAAGTTAAATCTACACTTCATTTAAAAGAAAAAAATAAACCTAGACCACATTACCCTTTCAGTTCAACATAAAAAAGTAATTTCCTACACTGCTCACAAAAATACAGCTACAGCTCAAATAGGAGAATGCAAAAATAAAACAAACTACTTATTGCAACTAGTCAACTGGTAAATAAATAGCACTGCTGGCAAAATGAAACAGATTCTAATCAAGATTAAAGTAATTACAAAACATAACTAAACCTAAAGCTACCAAATCTTGACACAACCCTCACTACACTACATGGATAAATCAAAAAAGTAACTATCACTACAAAAAAAATTCAAGTTCATCAGAACTAGAGTAAGAAGGTGGCCAAGGATGAACACAGGATAGCAGCAGATTTCTTCAGCTCCACCAATTTCATTACACTGACAGGAATTAATTACTTAAAAAATTAATTTTTGAAGTAATTTTCTTTCTAAATATGTTTGTTTTATATAGTTCTTGAACTATATCTAAAAAAGAAAGGAAATCTTAACAATATTCCTGTCAGAAATCACTTTGGAAATTTTCCTGTCAGTTTATCAGTCTGAAATGAGTTCCAGTAAGACAAATTCTCAAGACTCCAGCATCAAGAAAGAACTTCAGTCTCTGATAATTATAATCCAGCAACTTACTGCTAAGATGGATAAAATGGATACTAAAATAGACACCTTCATAGAAAAAACTACAAAACAAATAGACTTGTTACATATAGACCTGCAACAACAGAAGATCCAAATGACAGGCATAGAAGAAGCTGTGAATGACATGGAAAATAGAATACAAGAAGAGGAA
>NC_056728.1:1392112284-1392119784 GCF_019279795.1 Protopterus annectens
ATCACTTTCACAAAATTAACCATAATAACATTAACATGGAACCTAAAGATAAAATAAAGGAGTTTATAACCACAAACATGAATAAAAAGCTTAATAAACAACAGATTAAACTATTGGACAAGAGTATTTCATATACAGAAGTTATTACACAAATAAATAAGCTTAAATCAAACAAAGCACCAGGTAATGATGGTATTATACCAGAGATATATAAAATCCTTTCTAAAAGTACATATTCATTAATACATAAGGTTTTTATTTTGGCCCAATCTGAGTTAATAACCCCCCCATCTTGGCAATATACATTTATTTCGCCAATTTTGAAACCTAATAAAGATCCAACTAGATGTTCTTCATATCGGCCCATCTCATTACTTAATGTTGATTATAAAATGTTTATGAGTGTCTTTGCTGACAGATTGAAGACAATCATTCCGGGCATTATAGATATAGATCAGACAGGCTTCATTGTAAATAGAAATACTTTTGATAATATAAGAAGAACTTTAACATTAATAGATTTTGCAAATAGGAAAAAGAAAGATTTAACACTTATTAGTCTTGATATAAGTTCAGCATTTGATTCAGTAAGTTGGGACTATCTGTTTACCTTAATGAAGTGCACAAACTTCTCAGATGCATTTGTAAATCTAATTGAGCATGTATACAAAGGAATGTTGGCTTATATTAAGGTAGGAACATATGTTTCACAAAAAATACCCATTCTTAAAGGTACAAAACAAGGATGTCCACTTTCTCCACTATTATTCACTTTAGTAATGGAGCCTTGGGCTAATTTGATCAGAAACAGTACTGACATAGAGGGTTTTGAAATAGATGAAAATACAACATCCAAAATTCAACTTTTTGCAGATGATGTTCTAATTACATCAGCAGGATCTAATTCTTCTATGCAGTCTCTATTTGATAAAATGATGAATTTTAAAAGTATTTCTGGTTTAATATTCAATGAAGAAAAACTAAAATACTACCTATATATACACAAAAAAATATTCTCATTAGTGATTTTACTAAATATGTACCCAATTCAGGTCAGATAACTTATTTAGGTATAATACTATCTAAAGATATTAAATCTATTATATATAATAATTATAATACCTGTTTTCTTAATATACAAAATCTTTTAATACCTGGAATAATATGTTTTTTACTATGGAGGAGAGACTTACAATTATTAAAATGATAATATTACCTAAGATTTTATACTTAATACAATCAATAATACTTCCACCTACAAAAATAATTATCAAGAAACTGAATACACTAATGTTAAATTTCCTATGGGCACCTAATAGACCTAGGATTGCATTAAAGAAGCATACTAATAGCTGGTCTCAAGGGGGTATTTCTTTTCCAGACTTTAATTTATATACTATCTCTTCTATTGTAAAAGTTATTACTTTATTAATAGATCAGTCATATGTCACAAAATGGAAAGATTATTGGGAGCTAATTAGTATGCACTTCATGAAAATCTCCTTAACACATAAAAATATGATTGTAAATAACTCCATGTTATGGTTACTAAAGGAATTTTGTACTTCACCTATTACACCTAAACATATGGTTTGTTACCCATTAAATATTATTATTAGTTATCGTAACTTTATATTCATGCACCCTAAGTATAGGGAATTTAATTTTATTGTATTCCCTATAATGTATACTCAGGGTATGCTTTTGTCATCTACTTCTGAAGGAACTCATTTAAATAGAAGTTATGTTCTTACCATAACGTTCCATGTTAGTTGTCTTCTTCTCGCCTTCTTCTTGCTGGATGGGTTCGAGCCACCTCGGCCCGACTCGCCACTCTAAAGCTCGAGAGTTGGTTCCACCGGCTCGAGGCTCCCCTTATATCCCACAATGCTAGGCGAGAGTTACCTCAGATCTCGTTTGTAAGCTAACCCCAGCTTATAACAGAAACAGTATAACTGTGAAAACAGAATCCACCTCTAACAACAGGAAGAAGAAGGGTGACCTACATCCTGAAACAAGAAATATGCATAATAGCATATAGCTAAGAAAGAGGTGGTAGAAAGAGAGGTCACGATCACAACTCCTCTAGGTCTGTCCAGGCCAGGGGGAAGGAGGGTGGGACGCAAGAAGAAGGCGAGAAGAAGACAACTAACATGGAACGTTATGGTAAGAACATAACTTCTATATGTTAAGTTGTCTATCTCGCCTTCATTCTTGCTGGATGGGACCGCGTCCCTAGCACCTTGTCCTGGGTGGCCTATCGGAACAGACTCTTGAGAACAGTGGAACCAAAGTTAGCTCTATGCCTAGAAGCTAAATCCAACTTATAATGGGAAATAAAAGTGTGAGGAGTAGCCCAAGTAGCCGCTGCACAAATGGTGTCAATAGGCAGTCTGTCTTGGAAGGCTAGAGAAGTAGCCAAAGCTCTGGTGGAATGGGCTTTAGGCTTATTAGGCAGTTTTTTGTGTCTAATCTCATAAACAAGGGTAATCAGAGATGTTAGCCATCTGGATAAAGATACCTTTGAAACTGGAAGTCCCTTTCTGCTTTCCGCATAGGAGACAAACAGCTGATCAGATTTTCTGAATTGTTTCGTCCTGTCCAAGTAGTACCTTAATTGACGATGAACATCCAGACAGTGTAATTTTTGTTCAGACCTATTTGAATACTCCGGAAAAAGACAGGGAGGTCAATGCATTGGTTTAGATTTGATGTTGAAACCACCTTAGGCAAAAAGGACGGGTTAGTTCGTAAGGAAACTCTGTCCTTATGGAACACAAGGTAAGGAGAACGACAACTGAGTGCTTGAAGTTCTGAAATTCTTCTAGCTGATGTGATAGCCACCAGAAAGAGAGTTTTCCATGATAATAACTTTAAGGAGCATGAAGCTGCAGGTTCGAAAGGGAAAGAATCAAAGAAGCAAGAACTAAATTTAGGTCCCAAGGAGAAGGAGGATTTCTTACAGGAGGTCTGAGAAGAAAAACTCCTTTCAAAAAGGCTTTGCAGAGTTTGTGGGACATTAGGGCGATTCAGAAATACCCACATGGAAATTAGAAATAGCTGCCAATTGAACCTTAAGAGTAGATGGAGATGAACCTGCATGGAAGAGTTCAGCAAGAAAATCGAGGACTAGTTGGATGGAAGCGGTGAAAGGATCTATGTCCTTTCCTTGTGCCCAATATGAAAATCGTTTCCACTTACTCAAATAAATCTTTCGAGTGGAAGATTTATGGGAAGCTATCAAAATATCTCTAACAGAGTGAGATAATTGAGGAAGCCTGGCTATGGTTGGAAGTGGAGGAACCAAGCAGTGAGGTTCAGAGAGGGGAGGGAGCGATGAAACTGACCCGACTGATGGATCAAAAGATCTGGAACTAGGTCCAGATTCCACGGTCGCCCCAAAAGAAATCGATGCAGAAAGGGGAACCACACTTGTCGAGGCCAGTAAGGAGCAATGAGGATCAATGAGGCCTTCTGAGCGATAGCTTTCTGTATTACTTGAGAGATCAGTGGGAAAGGAGGAAATGCATACAGAAGTCCCCGGGGCCAAACTTGGACTAGCGCGTCCCTGCTGGGTTGGCCTGGTAAAGGGAATAGAGTGAAGTATTCTCTGCACTTGCTGTTTTGGGGAGTAGCAAAAAGATCGCAGCAAGGCTGACCCCACTTGAGAAAAATCTCTCTCACTACAGAGTCTTTCAGAGACCACTCGTGAGGCATGAGAATAGCTCTGCTCAACTTGTCCGCAATGTGATTGGACTTCCCGGGGATGTGCGTTGCTATCAGAAAACGCTGAGAAGAAATCGCCCATTGCCACAGTCTGAGTGCTTCTCGACACAGGGGGTATGATCTGGTTCCGCCTTGTTTGTTGATGTACCACACTACAGACATATTGTCTGTCTGGATTGCAATCGGTCCCAAGGGAAGAGAGTGTTGAAGGGCTTGCAACGCTAAAAGCACTGCTCTCATCTCCAGAACATTTATGTGCAAGTGGCATTCGTTTGGTTGCCATGTGCCCTGGACTGTCCTGCCCTGATAATGCCGCCACCCGATCAGGGAGGCATCCGTTGTCAGAGTAGCAACCGGAGGAGGTGGAACAAATGGTCTCCCCAACAGGAGCTGGGGGGAAGACATCCACCACATGAGATGCTTTTGCACGCTTGCGTGATCATAATGGCGTGAGACATTGGAAGTTCCTGGTATGACCATTGAGAAAAGAGCATCCACTGAAGGATCCGCATGTGGTATCTGGCCAATGGAAGGAGGGGTATGGCCGCTGCCATGATTCCCAACACCTTTAGAACTAACCTGGCTTTGGCTCTGTTGTTGTTGAGAAGTAGTGATACCAATTTTGAATGTCTGATATCCTTTGGTTCGTTAGTGTTGCAGACATGTTTACAGTATCTAATTTTGCCTATGTAGGTAATAGTACGACAAGGCGACAAAACAGACTTTTCGCAATTTATTGAGATACCCAGTTTTTGACAGATGCGAAAAGTGTAATCTCTGGCCATCAGAAGGAGATGCTTGGTGGGAGCTGTGAGGAGCCAGTCGTCCAAATATGGAAACACCTGGAATCCTTGTCGTCTCAGGTGAGAAGCTACCACTGCCATGCATTTGGTAAACACCCGGGGGGCAGTGGTGAGACCAAAGGGCAGGGCCCTGAATTGAAAATGACTGGTTCCCAGCCTGAAGCGGAGGAATCTTCTGGAGCGCCTGTTCATTTTTATGTGATAGTACGCGTCCTGAAGGTCTATAGAGCACATCCAGTTTCCTTTTCCCAATAGGGGAAGAATGGATTGCAGCGTGACCATCCGAAATCTTGTTTTCTTGACCGATCTGTTCAAGATACTGAGATCCAAAATTGGTCTCCAGTCCCCTGTTTTCTTTGGAACTAAAACGAACCTTGAGTAGATTCCGGATCCTAGTTGGTCTGCTGGCACTGGCTGAATAGCTCTTTTTGCAAGCAGTTTTGAAATTTCCAAAGCTGCTATATCCCTTTGAGCGGGTGGGACATCTGGAAGGGATTTTTTTGACTGATTTGGAAAATGAAGAAAGGGAATAGAATAACCTTCGGAAATGATGGACTGTACCCATTTGTCTTGTGTCAAGGATAGCCAGGCTTCTGGGTACAGTGACAATCTTCCACCGACTGCCTCGAAGATGGGCAGTCGGGCAATACTCAGGGATGCTGAAAGGGCTTATCGGAGGACGTTCTCGATTGCCCTGGTTCTGCGGACCCCTCTGCCTCTAGGGCGTCTACCAGTGTTGTTTCCCCCTCTGCCTCTGGGCGGGAACCGACTCTGTGCGCCCGGGGAAGTCCCTTGGGATTGTTTACGGAACCACATCTTTCCCCTTCTGGCCTTTGGGGTAAGGCCTAGAAGGAGTAGAAAACGGACTCCGACGGCAGAAAGGGTCTTGCCATCAGTCTCGCACCTAGTCAGGGTTTCTTTCACTTGTGGACCAAAAAGAGATGATCCATCAAAAGGGGAGTTCGTGAAAGACGTCTTGAAAGGTTCCGCAAAATTGCATAGCCGCATCCAGGCGTGCCTACGTAAGGCTACCCCTGTTCCTGCGGCTCTGCTCGCTCCATCGGCCGCATAAGAGAGGAGGCGCATGGAGGAGTTGGAAATAGAATTAAGGATAGCCAGCTGCGTGTTCATTTTCTCTTGGAAACCCGCAGCTGTAGGGTCCTTTAGCATTTCACTCGCTTCTTTGATCAAGTCCCTTTGAAGACGAGTGAAATGGCACAGGTAATTCAGCGAATGCATAGTAAATGTCGCTGAGGAGAACATCCGCTTCCCCTACCTATCCATGGACCTAGATTCCTTGTTAGGTGGATGGACAGGCACTGAAGGATCAGCCAGTTCCTTCTTTGTGGCGGCAGCTACCACCATAGCATCCACAGAGACTCCTTTTGATAAAAATTCCTTGTCTGATGGAGCTGTGATGAATTTGGAGGGTCTCCTGGGAGTGGGGTCCACTGAATCAGGAGCCGTCCATGCCTTTTTAGCAACCACCTGCATGAGGGGGTCGAAGGGGGGGGACACCCAGGAGGTGGAAGGACGAGAGCCAAACGCCTCAAGATACACAGATTCATCCTCCGAAGGGTTGAGGGCTGGCCAATTTCCCCTCTGTTTAAGGATCTCCAGAATGTCTGCAAATGAGACATCTTCAGAAGGGGAACGGGGGGAACCCTCAGAATCATCCAGATCTGTGTCGGACGTGATAGACTCAGGTGAGTCAATGTGCTTCCTCTTGCACTTCCTCTTCCGAGGGGGCTCTCCTGCCAAATCAGGAGAGGCCTCGGAAGAGGATGAAATCCCCAAAGGGGACTCCTGAGGAGCCGGCTCTCTGCGGTCCGGGATGAGGGAGTGAGTCGATTTACCCTGAGGCAGCATAGAGGGAGGGGCTGACGGAGCCGACTGTGGAGTAGAGCCAGGCTCTAACACACTCCATGACCTCAAGCACCCCTGTCAGGCAGAGCCAGAGGTCCCCGCCCGAGGAGCTAAGGACCCCTCGGCACCGACAGTGATGGCTCGAGGCCGATGAGTCCTAGCGCCAAGCACCGAGGAGAGGGGGTCGGACAAGGGTCCGATGCCACTCACCCCTCGGAGCCGACGAGGGAAGTCCGCCGAGATTCCTCCATGGAAGAAAACGGAGCCGACGACGGAGCCGAAGACAATTGTCTCGCCCGAGGTGACCACAGTCTCGGTTCAAACGACCCGGCCCGAACTCAAGAGAGTCGAAGGAGGAAAGAGTTGATGGACCGGGGCAGGCACCGACTGATGAGTCGGGCTCTGAAGCATCTGGGCTAGTGCCTCAGACTTGAGTAGTCGACTCACCACCCTCTGAAGGTCATGATCGGACAGCCTCGATGACCTAGAGGAATGAGACCTTTGGCCCGTTCAGACAGCAGGGGAGATCCTGGAGCCGAATGAACGGAGCCAAGAGAAGGTGACCTGGACCTCTTTCTGGTTGTCGGCTCTGAAAATCTTGTCGGAGCCGACACGGTACTTCGATAACCTCGGCTCCGCCGGACGCGAGGAAGCCACAGAAACTGTGGACTGAGTCTTATCGGCTCCAGCCGGAGCCGATAAAGGCAAAGGTTGAACAACCTGAGGTCTCGGCTCAGAAGCCGGAGCCGAAGACCTCGATGCCTTGGAGGGCTTCCCTGTTGAGACAGACAGGGAATCCTCAGGCTTCAACAAGCCTCTCAGAATAAGCTTGTTTTTTCTTTCCTGCAGGACCCTGGGGCTGAAGCCATGGCAAACAGCACAGGAGTCCTGCAGGTGCAAAGGCCCCAGACAATAGACACAAGAAGTGTGAGCGTCTGTCAGAGACATTTTCTGACAGCACGCATCACACTTCTTGAACTGAGACCTTTGCTTCTTTTGACATAGCCTAACTGGTGAACACAAACACACACTCAAACACACCAGTTATACCCTGTCAGAATAACAACTTTAGTACAAATACTAAAAAATAAAGTACCATAAACAG
>NC_056728.1:1392124784-1392129784 GCF_019279795.1 Protopterus annectens
TATACCATTTGTTTTTCACTAAACCCATACCTCACAATTCTCTAATGCACCATACCTCCAAACCATATCACATGAACTCTACCACTTCACTATCCTGAGTCTATTCTCCTGTAAATAACACTCTTTCCAATACCATCTAACTAAAAAAATGTCAGGTTTACTACTTCTATCAACAATACAAACACAAAACAAAACAAACAAAATGGCTTCTCTCAGTACTATATTTACAATGGTTATCTCTTGGTGGAGATATATATCCCAACCAAGGACCTAGCAATTTAAAACACAACAATCCCACCATCTTAAATAAGCTCCACTATGTCTCCTTTTCTAAATAGTCCACTATACTATTATTACATACAAACCTTAGAAGTTTCCCCAATAATATACAGGACATCACTGCATGTATAGCACTGCACTCTCCAGATATATTTATGGCCAAGGAAACCTGGCTGAAACTGATGTAATATATGAATAAATACTACCCCATGATTATAATATCCTTAGACAAGATAGTCAAAAAAGAGAGCATGAAGAGTTGACCCTATATCTAAAAATACACTAAACATAATTATCAACCCAAATGCTATTCCCAGAAAGCAGAACTCCTTATCGTCCAACTCAAAATAAATGACCAAAAAGCATATGTATTACAGCTATTTATATCCAATATATACAACAATAGCTAAAAATATCTTATGCTGGTTTACCAATAACATCTTTCACGAACCCATTACATTAGGAGATTTTAACATACATTGGCAGTATATTATGTCAGAATATCACCCAATCCAATAAACCTCTATGGTTTTATACAGGTCATTATCACCCCCAAACAAATAGATAAAGGAAGTGGTGCAGAGTCAGTATTTGACTAGATACTAACCAGTAATCACAACAATATAAGAACTTTGGCTACTTACCTGACATCATAAGTGATCACTTTCTTACATACAGCATTAAGCGTTATAACAGCTTAAAGAAAAAAATAATTTATAACCAAGTAGGCAACTTGGCTTCTTTCAACAAAAACACATTAATACTTTAAAAAAATGCAACTGGGCCCGTCTAAAAATCCTACCTCCACCATTTCAAATATACTAGCTCTACAAGCCCCTCTTAGAAAAAAATGAGTAAAATCCAACCACACCCCATAGCACACAAAGGAAACAAAACATTTGATGCTACAGAGAGAGACGAGACTTGGAAACCATGGTTATAACAACAAAATCAACTCTTGAAAAAAACATTAGGCACATGAGAAACCACCAAATATCAAATAAAATCAGATAAACAATCCTACTACTTCACTCCCAGCAAAGACAACATAACAACCCCAAACGTTTCTGAAAAATCTATTAACAAACTAGTTAAACCAGATCAGTCCAACACACCTACTCCAAAGAAAAGCAACAGTTCAGAATCAACAGCAAATCAATTTAATTCATTTAATTCATAGTACTGATACTACAGAAAAACAACCCTTCCAGCCTCACCTCCCCAATAATTCCAGAAACTGAAAATACTCCATTCAACTTCCAACCCATCCCAACATCTACTATTAAAAAGCATCTTCTAAAACTAAAACCAACAACTTTAGCTGCTGAGAACATGTCAAGCAAATATCTAACTATAGCAGCAGAAGCCCTAACATATCCTTTCTCAATTCCCATTAACTGCTACATCAGTGAAAGCTTCATCCCAACTCTCAGGATCAGGATACTTCTACAGAAATTTCAAATTATCGACTCATACATAGCTATACCATTCCTTCTAGCAAAGATCCTTGAAAAATGTATACATTCCCAACTTATGAATTACCTAGCTAAAAACAATCTTATCACAAATACACAGTATGGCTTCAGACCAAAACATATCACCATCAATGCCTTTCTCATTTTTGCAAAGATTACCAGTAGTGACAGGAACAAAGGCCACTTAGCTTCTCCTATCTTCTTAGATCTTTCTATGGCATTTGATACTGTCCCACAGGAAAAACTGCTTGGAGAACTTTCCTCCTTAAAACTTTCCCAGTCAGTACTACCCTGGTTCCACAGTTACCTTTCTGATTCTGTGTGGAGTCTGCATATCCTCCCTGCGTTTGTGTGCGTTCCCTCCAGGTGCTCCTGTTTCCTCACACATTTCAAAGACATGCATATGGAACATTTCTCCCTGGGCCTCCGCTGAAAATTGGCTTTGTTCCAAGTCGGACTTCCCTGGTTAACAAATGTTAAATAAATAAATAAATATACTACAGGCAGTCAAATGGTACTAAACATATTCTTCCTTCCTACCATTCAGTATTGGTATACTCCAGAGATCCATTCTAGGCCATTTACTTTTTCAATATCTACACTAACTCATTCCATGAGACCTCCAAACATGCTCTATAATACAGTACAATGATGACTCTTCCCTTATCTGCTCCATAGCAAACTTCACCAGACTCCCAAAAATTACCCAAGATTTCCTCTCTTACACAGAAAAGTGGCTAATCAATTCCCAAGTACTTCTCAACTCTAAGAAAGCTAAGCTCTTGCTTTTTACCCCATATCTTAGAAGTAAAACACTCTTTTACCACTACCTGTAATAAAAGAACATCCCTACAAGTAGTATGCTAAACCAAATTACTTGGTGTCATAACTGATGACAGCTTAAAATCTGGCCATCATTTGTCTAATGTAATGAAAAACATCAAAAGGTTGGTACCATCTATTGATCCAAGTCCTATCTGGGTCTATATTCAGAACAACGAAAGCGCATATGTGTGACTACATAAAAGTTGACATAATACGCAAAACCAGTAAATAGCGAACAGCCACATAATCAAATTTTTTCCTAGTGAAAAAATTCACGTGGCCGTTCGGAAAAAATAAAAATTAAAAAACATTATCAGGTGGGGGGGGCTTCACCCCCCCAGACCCCCTAACGTGGGGGTCTGTGCCCCCCACACCCCCCCTAACTAAATATACCAACTCCGAGATTGCACTATAATGAAGGAAAAGGCAACTCTATGCAGTTGGCCAACTACCTCTTTCCCCTGTGACATATTCACTGAATCGCTTAAATGCGGTTTGATGAATATGTGTCGCTCTTTACGTGTTTGTTCAAAAGCAGTTTTGTGCTTCTAATATAGACCTGTCCTATCTTATCATGAGCACTAGAACAACTATAGGATCTGTATACCTCTACTCTCACCTTTATGAGTCTATTTTAACAAGCCTCATATCAACTCAAAAATCCAAACTAAATTCATGTTACAACAAAATGACAAAATTTGATACAAACCTTACTTCCTGTTCCCACCACTGTTTAGCCATAAAATAAATGAAATGGCTTGAGCTACCAAATCACCTTATATATACAGAGTTATTAACCGCACATACTCTCCTACATCTACCAGATAAATGCTCAGCCCTACAAAATACACTACACAGCTACTCCCCAGTTAGACACTTGAGATCTATTACACTATCTCCCCTCATGACAACCAAATCAAATAATTCAGCAGGTGATTCTTTATACTCTGACAATGTCATAATGTTATGGAGCTCCAAACCCCTCTATACTTAAAATATTTTACAAATCTCCTCAGGTTTAAACCACTTCTTAAAGATCTCCTTAACTAGACATGGCTATGTTCATGTCATACACCAAACTAACACCAATGTAACACATAAACTCTCTCCTTCAGCAACTTCTGTCACTTCCTCTCCTACATTTAACTCCAACCCCCAATCACCTTCTACCTGACCATGCCTGCTCTCACACTACCATACTTTAAATACTGGTGTGTACTTCAACAGTTCCTATACATCTACAACCATTTTTCTTTCTCTTTCTTTCAATTGTACCACAGTCTCCAATATCTTCTAAACAATTGGTCAAACCCTTGTTTACCTGTATAGCTGCAAGCTAGATCTAGTCTTCCCATTTTAGACTATTTGTTTATGTGATTATATTGCCATTTAATTGACTAAGTTCACTATGACGCTAACAGTAGGGTCTCATATAATGAATACTAAGAGTTACTATGTCCCACATCCTATGCCCAACATGAACATATTGTAGCAATATCAAGTACTTTTTGTATAATGTCTCATTATAAGTGTTACTGATCTTTGTGGAGCTTTCTGCCCGGGTCTTCACTGGAAAGGGAATGTTAGTCATCCCGGTAAACAAATGCTAAATAAAATAAATAATAAAACCATTATTAAACTAATCTGCTTAAGATGTAAGTGTTTCAGGAACTGCTTTATTTTATTTTATTTTTTGCTCTGTTTATTAGTAGCAGGAACAAAATGATGACCTTAATAAGACAAATATTAGGAAAGGTGGAAGAGAATAGAAAATACACATGTACCCACAAGACAAACCAATCTCAGCTAAGATAAGCAACTTATGAAACCTTGTAGTAGGCATTGTCGAAGAATTGATGGATTAGCTGAGGTCTTCAACAGTGTCTACTAACAGCTAAGCCAAGGTAGACATGAATTACAGAAAAGAACCTCACAACTGATTTAAATGATAAGGTCACGATTACTGCTTTCTGGTTTAAATTCTAGTTAAGAAAACGTGAATGTTAACAAAGCTACTTGAACAGAAGGGAGCATTATTAAATCACTAACAGATTGTTAGATGTCTTGGTTTTGTTCAAACCTTTTACTGGAAATGAGTTACTAAAATTAGGTGTAGCTCCAGAAAACAAAAAAGAAATAAATAAAGGCAAAGAAAATAAACTAGCAATTTCTAAGGGAGTGATGAGAATCACGCTGAAACCAGTAGGGTGATTATCCACTCTCATGTTTGGGAAAACTGATGAAAACTTGCATTTATTTTCTTTTAGAAACAAAGTTACACAACACTGGCCTTTTAAATGTGCTCTGGCATACATTCTGTTAGGACAGATCTACTATTACCAATTGATAGTAATTTTGGGTAAATCTTAAAATGCCCTTGACACAATTTATCTCCATTACAGTATCACTTTTAATTTGCAA
>NC_056728.1:1392132284-1392148963 GCF_019279795.1 Protopterus annectens
TGATCAGAAGCATATTACAGGTGCAAGGCAGTGCCTCTATCTGTGCAGAAATTCTTTTGGGATTTGGCCTAATGTGTACTTTGGCTGTAATGTACACACATGGATTTTTTGCACTTTGTGATTAACAGTGCCAAAGGGGGGGGGGGGGTCTATCCTTAAAATTCCATTTATGCTTTAAAAAATTGTAAAGTGTTTTTTTTTTTTTTTTTACATCACAGGGCTTCTTACATTTCTTTCAAAGCAATGTTTACATCATAGAAAGGTCTGTGCACAAAGGATGTGCATATTACATACAGAGTACGGAGTACAGTCCCATGAAAACAATACTAAGTGTCTTGATTTAACATTTATTAAATAAATAGAAGGGCATGGAATTCAGTTATTTATCTTTTATTTATTTAACATTTGTTAACTGCGTTAGTCTGACTGGGTAGAGATCCTTTTTCAATGGAGAACCAAACAGAATAGCTCCAAAAAAGCAGTTATGTACAATTCAAATGTATACAGGAGAAAACATATTATAAAAAAATTATAAAATAAAATATACACATTTTTTTCCACAGCATTAATCATAAAATAGTATATATTTTTTTACAAAGCATTTTGCAGTATTTTTTTTTAGACAGGAGTAGTACGAAAGAAGATGAGTCAGAAGAGATGTAATATGTAGACAATATGAGATACGAAGATAGCTAAACAGAGAGGCAGAAGAGTAGAGGAGAGGCAAGGTAGGAGCAGTATACAAAATCATAGTAGGTAGGAATTAAATGAAAGACTATAGTAGATAGGAATTAAGTGAATGACTTGAGAGGGTGATTAACAGGCACAGATAATAGCAGATAGGAAGACAAAATTAAGGCATATTTGGAAAATAGAAAGATAGGATTATGTTGGCTCATTGCAGAGGCATAGTCATTCCTTTTGATAGGTAACTTTTAGTGCAGTTTTAAAGGAGCTGGAGTTAGTGATAGATCTGATGTTAGGTGGAAGTTTGTTCCAGGCTTTTGCGGTGGAGTGGCTATAAAGTAGTTTGCCAACATTTCTGTTGGGCATATAAACTTGTAGCAGGTTTTGTTGAGAGCTACAAAGAGGGAGGTTGAAATTGTATGGCTGGATGAGTGTGGAGAGAGTGGGGCAAAAAGATAGATTGTGTAAGACTGAATGAGCTATGATGATCTGGGATAATAGAATTTGGTGGTGAAATTCCAACCACTGCAGGTTTTTAAGGCTACACAGTGATGGGTGTGGTAAGGTAGGTTCGATGGAAATCTTGTGATTTTTTTATAAGTAAGTTCCAATGTAGAGAGATGATTGGCAAAGTTCAAAGCACAAAACCACCACCATAACAGCTACAAGCATGCAAAATCTGAAGGTAATGCTATTCAATACTAGAAGTCTAAACCTCAAAATACACTCTCTCGAAGCACTTCTAAAAATGGAGAACATCGATATCTGTGCAGTAACTGAGACCTGGTTCAAGGCTCCAGAGAACACCCCTGCAATACCAGGCTACAACTCTTACCACATTGTTCGGCCATAACCAGAGTCAAAACACTAAAGGTGGAGGAGTGTCCATATTCACCAAGGATATTCACACCACCATGCTAGTTCTCCAACACAATGTGTCTGAAATTCTCCAGGTGCAACTAACACTAGGTAAGACTGCAATCCAAATTGTAGCTTGCTACAGATCCCCCACCATGCCCCAAGATTCTCACTACACCTTTCTAAACATGCTGGAAAACATTAAGATACAACCAAACACCCTAATACTGGGTGATTTCAACTACCCTGCCATTAACTGGGAAAACTACTCGTGTACCAACACCTTTACCCAATGGTTCTTGGAATTCATAAATTCCAATGCCCTGGATCAGCTAATCCATAGTCCCACCAGGGGCTCCAATATCCTAGACCTGACCATTACCAACATGGGAAATCAATGCTCCACACCTATGGTCACCCCCTCGTTGGTCAGGTCTGACTATAAGCTAATCACCCTTGACATCCACATCCCTCCCCCACCCTCCAGTAAGGAAACCTCTGTAAAAAATTTCTCTAAACCCAACTTCATGCTACTCAAGTCAGAAGTGACAAACCTCATGATACCCATGCAGATGGGAACTGAAAGTTCTACTGCTGAATCCTACACTAAGGCACTGTACGAGCACATCCACTCGTGCATGAATCGTGCCATCCCAAATAGAATCAAGACACTCTCCTCCAAAAAAAGGAAGCCAATCTGGTGGTCCCCTGCCATAAACAAACTTTACAACAAAAGGAAGAAACTGTTGCAGAAAAGAGGAAAATTCCAGGATGCAAAAAAACTCCATTACCAGCCTCACTAAAAAGCTGAGATCCCTCATAAAATCCTCCAAAGCTAGTTACGAAAATAAAAGTGACAAAGATTCTAAAGACAACCACAAGGCATTCTATAGCTATGTCAAGAATCTAAATGGCAATGCTCCTATCTGCTTTGAGCTACAACAGAATGGCATTAAATATACTGATCACAAGGATATTGCCAATATCCTGGCAGATCGATTCAGTGCCAACTTCACCCCCCCTCACCCCTTAAGGGCCCATCTCAATATGGAAAGATTGCCAAATTCCGGTAATAATGGCCATGCAGGTAAAAACAGCACTCTCCAAAGCTAAGAATAAAGCATCCATGAGACCAGACAACATCCCGGGCTGTGTACTACATGAACTACAAAATGAAATGGCACCTCACCTAAGTGTCATGTTTAATCGTAGCCTCACCTCAGGCTTCGTGCCTACTGAGTGGCGCACAGCTACAGTTATCCCACTCCACAAGAAGGGATCCACCCTGGATCCTGGTAACTACTGCCCCATCAGTCTGACGAGTCTGATCTGTAAGACCATGGAATGTATTATCATGGAACTTATCAACAAAGACATTGGCAACCTTCAAACAATGGACCTCACCCAGTTTGGGTTTGTGAACGGCCAATCTTGTCTCCTGAACCTGATTGCCTTCTTCGAATCAGTCTCCAGAGCTGTAGATGAGGGTAAGGCGGTCCACACAGCCTATCTGGACCTCACCAAGGACTTTGACACCATCCCCCACTCTGGATTCATACATAAACGTACTAATCTGGGCATTAATCCCTACATCACTCGATGGGTTGCCAACTGGCTTATTGACAGAACCCACACTGTAAAAATAGCCGACTCCAAATCCAGCTTCAGACAAGTGACAAGTGGAGTACCTCAGTGTTCAGTCCTGGGACTGCTCTTGTTTGGCATCTACTTCTCTGAAGTACAGGCCAGCACTAAATGAGTCTGGCTAACAAAGTTCACAGATGACTGCAAACTGGGAGCCATTATTGAATCCCCAAATGATGTGGATATTCTGCAAAAGGGCCTTACAGAAACAGATGCTTGGTGCCAGAGCCATGTGCTCAAGCTTAATGCCAAGAAATGTATAGTTATCCCCTTTGGGAAAAAACATGTACCCATGAATTACCACATAGGTGGCAGTAAACTAAACACCGAAAGTGTGATAAGAGACTTACAGACACAGGTGGACAGTGGTCTCACCTTCGATAACCACATCACCACAACAGTCAGGGAATCCTTCTATGTGGCACACCTTATCACTAAGGGCTTTTCATCCAGAAAAAAGGAGGCTATTGTCCCACTGTACTCATCCCTCATTAGACTCATTATAGAATACAATGCCCCATTTTATATGTACCTCTCAAGACATCTGCAACAACTGGAAGGGCCGCAGAAATACCTCACTAAAAGAATCACAAGTCTAAAGCAGATGCCCTATGCTGACCGTCTAAAAAACTCCAGCTATACTCTATCACATATTGTTTACTCAGAGGTGATCTCTGCTTAACATACAAGGCCATGTCAAACCCAGAGATGTTGGACTTGCTGCACTTAAAGAAATCCCAATCCCTCAGAGCCACACGCTCCAGGGATCTAAACCTTGTCATCACAATGAACAAAACATGCTGGAGGGATAGGTTCCTGACCCAGAGACTCCCCAGACTCTGGAACAGACTGCCCATACATGTCAAGCAGAGCACCTCTTTGGCCCTCTTCAAAAGGAACCTTGACGATTGGATGGGAGATAGGAAATTCACCTCGGGGATCACATCAGTTGCCCTGCTAGACAGGGGTCCAGGGAAGTAAATACTGTGGGAAGAAATAGCCAGGGAGTTGTTATGGCTAGGCTTGTATAGGCCCTAGGGCTGATAGCCTAATACCAACCTATGAACCTATGGAGGTTTGTGAGTATAGGGGCTACATAGAGTAATGTGGGGAAAAGGAAGGCTTGGGCAAGGGAAAGTCTGGAGGAATCGGTGAAGAATTTTTTATGTCTGTATAGGAGTCCAAGTTTTTAGTGAGTCTTTTTAATGCATTGTTGTATGTGAAGATCAAACTTATGGTGGTCATCAATAGAAATGACAAGGAGTTTTGTATGAGGCTCAGTAGAGATGGGTATGTTATCCAAGGATGAGACAGAAAAGGTAGTTTTATGGTGTTGAAGGGAGAAAAAGGAGAAGTTTAGTTTTCTTGAGGTTCACTACCAGTTGGTTAGTAGTAAGCCACCTTTCGACAGAATGGAGGGAGTCTTGGGTGAGGGAATGGAGGTGAGTAATGTCGCTAGAGGCGGAGATGATAGTGGAATCGTCAGCATATTGAATAATAACAGAGAGTAGGCAAGAAGAGTGAAGGTCATTAATAAAGATATTGAAAAGTAGGGGTCCAAGGATGGAGCCTTGGGGGACCCCGGCTTGAACAGGTAAAAATAGAGATAAGCTCGATTGCCATATAACAACCTGAAATGTAGCCGGAGAACCAAGATAGAGTAGAGTTAGAAAGGTTTAGTAAAGCTAGTTAGGTTAGGAGTATTCTGTGTGAAATGGTGTTGAAGGCTTTGGAAAGATCGAGAAACAAGCAGAAGACTAATTCATTATTATCCTGGGATTTAGCAATGTTGTTTATGAGGGATATAAGAGTGGTAGCAGTACTAAGTTTAAGGTGGAAGCCATTCTGGGTGGGGGTGAGAAGGTTTTCATGAAGTAAGTCATCCAGGAGCTGTCTGTGCAGGGGTATGACATAGAATTTTTTCCAGATATTAGGCACAGTGTTTTCCTGAATGGATCTATTGATTAGTATGGAAATGGGGAAGCAACAGAGTTGGCGGCTAATTTTAAGAATTGTGGAGGTAAATTATCAACTGATGGGGAACAAGTTTTAAGTTTAGAGAGAAGGGACTTGATGTACGTAGTGGGGACAGGTTTGAGAGAGAAGATGGTAGAGTCGGGGAAATTAGGAGGTGCAGGGTCACAGATATCGTCACCTTTGGTCAGGGTGCAGATGGAGTCAATAAAGAAGGAATTGAGGAAAGCAGTGGTGCCTGAGGGAGAGCTGTTAGGGCAGGGGTTGGGGGAAGATGGACATCCAAGATGTAATAGTTTATTTGCAGATTGCCAGAATTTTGGGGGATTAGAGTGAGGGTTATTGAGTGGTTGTTGGAAAAAGTTTTGTTTATCAAGGGCAACCTTTTTTTTGTTAAGTTGCACAGCTGTCTGTAGGTTTGAAGACTGGTGGGGGATTTGGATTTTTTCATTTTTTCCATACACTGCGGTGGTGGTGCTGCGGTAGCGTTGTCGCCTCACAGTAAGACGTTGTCCTGTTCGATTCTCAGCTAAAGCCTCTTCTGTGTGGAGACATGCGTGAATGGGCGTACCTTCGTTGAAGGTTGTACGTCAGGGCTGGCAACTCGGTACATAAAAATCTACTGCCAATCATTAGCGGACCGGAGTTCCGCTGTGGCGACCCCTAACTGGGAAAAAAAAAGCCGAAAAATGCAACAACTATCTTTCTTATTCATGAGTGTCCTGGTGGCTTGAGCTAGCCAGGGAGTAAAATGGGTTTTGATCCTTAGTTTCCTAATGGGTGCAAGGGAGTTGAGTGTTTCAAGCAAGATGTTGCTAAATGATAGGACTGACCATTGCATTAAGTAAATAAATGACAAAACTACATGGCATATTGTACACAGCATATGCTTGCTTGGTTATGCCCTTTGCTTATTATGTGTGAGCCATAGCAGTGCATAACATTAAAGCTGTCAAAATTAAACAAAAAAAAAAAAAAAAAGAAAAAAAGCAGCCACAAGTATTCATATGTTCTTGCATTGCCTTCCTTACTGCTCTTAGCTACTTCCCTTCATCTACCTTTTATCAATTAGCTGAAAATACTAAAGACTCATTCTTTACCAATATGGCTAGTAGGAAGAGCATGTCTTAATGATCGATCAGCAGTGGCAGATCTAAACATAACAGGCATTTGCAAGACTGTTGCAGTTCATACTTTCTTCTCTCCACACATGCAGATAGAAGTGAACCATGTACGTCTTTTTAATTACTCTCATAGACCTTCTTCACTTACTTATCTTTAAGAGGAGAGTAACATCTTCTGTATCTAGCATGTTTAGCTATAACAACACAAACAACAGTCCAACACTGCCAACTTTCTCTTGTCACGCTGCTAATTCCAGTGACTCAGATATTTCTGTTTGTCACACTGCACTGAAAGGGATTCACTTGATAGCTCTATATATTAAAATCATAGTTTAAAGTTGAAACAGGTCCCTCTTCTCAAACTCACACATAAGCACTAATGTATATATTCATAAACAATAAAACCTGTAAAAAGATGCAACTCAGCATATCCTGAAGCAATGTCATAACGCAGAGCACAGTTTACTTACAAAAAAGTTTATGACTTATCTACTTTCAAAGTTTATCCTTCATTAACTCAAGACATCCCAGCCATGCTCTAAAGAACAATGCCAGTTCTCTTTGTGCTAATGAAATATCCGCAACAAATGCAGTCCCTTTTAGCTATTGCTTGTCTGTCTCAGAAATGCTGCAGATGTAATGGTTTCCCAACATTCTACTACCCTTATGTTAATGCATTTGTCATGATTCTGGAACATTAACACTTAAGAAATGAATAACAATACGACAAAGAAATTGCTTCACAATACTTTATACGTGGAGAGTATATCAAGTGTGTTCAAACACGTGAAAACAACTTCAACTTTATGCTATAAGCTGGAAAAGAACAAATTAGTATGGAGTCATTTTTAATTACTAACTTAAAAGATGTCATCAGTGAATAGTTATTATAGCAAAATGCTCTTTATTTTAAAAATGATAAGATGTTTGCTGGGGTGTAAAAATGAAAAATAAGCTTGCTCATGCGTCTTCTTGTTCTGCTGTAAATATTAACCATTAACTTTTGTTGGTGGGACTGTTTTATATCATCATAGCTTTAGAATAGCAGAGCAATTTTATTATGTTACTAGAAAACTACAGGGTCCTAATTCTAGTGCAAATATTAGATGCTAGCAAGGACTATACCATTGCACAGTATATTTTTTTCCTGGGGTAATATGGTGTTCAGCTCTGTATTATACCATACAAGGTAATCAGTGGATGATTAAACAGCACAAAAATGTACATTTTTGTGACTATGAATTTCGAAAACCATTTTTGCCAAGATGCTAAGATCTAAAGCTGACACTCCACACATTGAGCACTCAGATGTACTACTCACACAGTATCGACAAGGTATGCATACAAAAACATTTTATTTGGAGGGAGAAGGCCACCAGTGCAAGTCACGCTACATTTACACAACTTCTACACATATCATTACCACCATCACCAGGTACATACACTATACTAACACTACACATTCCACTATATGCAACATCATTTACAACATACTCACACTACAACACCACACAAATGTGATGCAAACATACAAACACATTTGAATAATTCATCTTAAAAACTTGGATTTGTACAACTTACATTCCTCAAATAATACATCGTCCCACTGGCATAATCTCTGTTTATAATGTATACTAGTTCTTTTTAAGTATCTCAGTTAATATATTGCTATGTTATAGAGTGAATGCTACACGAACAGACTTCTCATTATGGCTTGCCAATAGCTGTTTTGTTGAAACTGTTCTCTTTGTAGAAAAAAAAAAAGAAAAACTAAACTTAACTGTGGAGGAGCCATCATCAGTTAGCCTACAAAGTTTGCAAATTAGCTCAATCACTAAGGAATACTTAGTTTTAACTGGTTAAACCCAGCAAAACACCTTGACTACAGCATACCATATGTGAGACTAATGTTAGTAGTCTATATTTTTATATGACCTAGAAAACAAAGACACCCAAGGTCATAAAACGGTCCTACATCTTTTTTGTTTGCCACTGTGTGATACTTCTTATTATGTGCAGTGCACCAAATGCTGAGCTATACTGACTTCTACTGTAGCATCCAATACTACCTGCTCTTATTATAGGTTCATAGGTTCATAGATTAGTACTAAGCTAACTGCCCTTGCGAGCCATTTTAAGCCTAGCCAATTATCCCTTGTGAGACTCAAACCCTGCACCTTGTGTTTGTAAGGCAAACACCTTAACCATTAGGCCACCCTCCCAACCCCGACAGGGTTAAAGGACAACAGTGGGATTCTATTATTAAATGCTCAACTTTTCTGTCTTGTTTCTCCCTATTTACTCTCCCATGCTATGAATAAACAACAATGCACCATTTAAAATATTTTAAATTGACTGTTTCTCTCCACTAGAACAGTACATTATTGTACTGTGGTGGTTTCACTTTCAAAAAACTTTTGTCTCGCCCTTGGTGCAGTCTCCAATTCACTGATGTCATCAAGGTCACTGAATACAGGTAGTTTTCTGGCCATTCCCCTTCCCAAGCTGACATTACCACTACTGTCCTAAAAACCCACCCATGCTGTGAAGTCACAGCTCCCTGGTTCTTCCCCTACCCATACAGAAAGTAAAGGCTAGAACAGTACATGTGTCCAGTCTCCTGCTGTGAGCTGTCAATCACAGCAGGTAACAGCTCAAATTACCCTTAGCACTTTCACAGCTAGGGAAGTTAGGTGTAAAGAGGGATGGGGATGAGTCAAACTAGTACAATTCAGCCTTCACAAAAGACTGCAGTTTAGCTATTCTAAAAAGAAGCAGCAATAAAAAACACTTTGAAAGTCTGTTCTGTGGCATTTGTACTGTTTATGTTTTAAGTAGTCATTGAATGGCATGAAATGTTACTTAAAACTAAATGACTGAAAGACAGCAGTGTATGCACATAAAATCAATGCAGTGACATGAACTTTAGGAAGAGAGAAGCCTGAGTGATGTAATTGTTTACAGACAAGCACTGCATTGTGGGACAACTAGAGGCAGACTAACAAATCAGAATTACTTCAAGATGCCAGATCCCATGTGGTCAGACTCAGAAATTATGTATAAAAATATTTAAAAACCTGTAAATTGTCCCAGAGTGGTGCTAAAATGTAGGAAACACCAAACCATGATGAAATAAACATGTTTTTTGAGTCTGTGGGTGTGGTTCTCCTTTAATAATTGCTACCCTTGCCCATGTGTGACAAATCCATTACCCTGAAACAGCCCAAAACAATCTGGTGATAAGGAACTAGGGAAAATAAAAAGGCTTGAAAAGGGTTCTGTGACAGAGTAATTATAGGGTACCCATTCAGTACAAGGAACTGGATAAATTGGTAGCTTCAAGGAAGAGTCTAACCTTGTACCTTGTGCATGGGAGGCAAAGATCTTTACCATTGTGGCACACCATTACGGCATTCACAATTTACCATTTTTCAGGAATATAGTTTGTTAAAAGAGAGATTTGCAGATCACTGCCACCACCATCATCATCAACACCCTTTTTTCCATATGTCATTTAGTGAAAATGCATAGTAACTATATATGTATATTGGAGTCATAACCTTATTATTTTCCATCAGCTGTGCCAACTCCCTCCAACAATGAAAACACTCATTTATAAAAAAAAGACTTCACACATATAGACACACACACACACACACACACACAAACACACAGACGTATATATATATATATATATATATATATATATATATATATATATATATATATATATACTTATATATATAGATATAGATGTACTGAATTTCGTCAAGTGTACTTTTACTTGTCATTTGTTTAGTCAACAGATGTGCAAGATCTCATAATTCATGGGGCTGGGAAATAAAGACTTTCCCTGACATTATGCAATTTTAGGAGTTAGTACATACAATTAACAGAGGGTGTGGGGTGCAGTGACATTCCCTTTTGCATCAAACTAATTTTATTTTTTTAGTTTTTAGTGAGGGGGGTTCTAGCCAATTAGGAGTTAGTACATACAATTAACAGAGGGTGTGGGGTGCAGTGGCATTCCCTTTTGCATCAAACTCATTTTATTTTTTTAGTTTTTAGTAAGGGGGATTCTAGCCAATTACAAGTTAGTATATACAATTAACAGATGGTGTGGGGTGCAGTGGCATTCCCTTTTGCATCAAACTAATTTTATTTTTTTAGTTTTTAGTGAGGGGGATTCTAGCCAGTTAGGAGTTAGTGCATACAATTAACAGATGGTGTGGGGTGCAGTGGCATTCCCTTTTGCATCAAACTAATTTTATTTTTTTAGTTTTTAGTGAGGGGGATTCTAGCCAATTACGAGTTAGTATATACAATTAACAGAGGGTGTGGGGTGCAGTGGCATTCCCTTTTGCATCAAACTAATTTTATTTTTTTAGTTTTTAGTGAGGGAGATTCTAGCCAATTACGAGTTAGTATATACAATTAACAGAGGGTGTGGGGTGCAGTGGCATTCCCTTTTGCATCAAACTAATTTTATTTTTTTAGTTTTTAGTGAGGGGGATTCTAGCCAATTAGGAGTTAGTACATACAATTAACAGAGGGTGTGGGGTGCAGTGGCCTTCCCTTTTGCATCAAACTAATTTTATTTTTTTTTTGTTTTTAGTGAGGGGGATTCTAGCCAATTAGTAGTTAGTACATACAATTAACAGAGGTGTGGGGTGCAGTGGCATTCCCTTTTGCATCAAACTAATTTTATTTTTTTAGTTTTTAGTGAGGGGGATTCTAGCCAATTAGGAGTTAATACATACAATTAACAGAGGGTGTGGGGTGCAGTGGCATTCCCTTTTGCATCAAACTAATTTTATTTTTTTAGTTTTTAGTGAGAGGGATTCTAGCCAATTAGGAGTTAGTACATACAATTAACAGAGGGTGTGGGGTGCAGTGGCATTCCCTTTTGCATCAAACTAATTTTATTGTTTTAGTTTTTAGTGAGGAGATTCTAGCCAATTAGAGTTAGTACATACAATTAACAGAGGGTGTGGGGTGCAGTGGCATTCCCTTTTGCATCAAACTAATTTTATTGTTTTAGTTTTTAGTGAGGAGATTCTAGCCAATTTAGTTGATGCAGAGAGGAACAACGGTGGGTAGAACATTTTGCATTTGTAGCAAATTTAGCAGCTTTGTTGTAACAAGAGTCTAGTTTTGTTCTCAAGTAGCACTGTAGATTGGTAAGAATGGGAGTGCCATATAAAAGATTCTGTTTGTGAAACTCACTGCACACTGAAGGAGACCAGATTTAAGCAAGGCGATCTTTGCTATAAACAGTATATCACTGGATTCTATACTGGGGCTAATTTTGTTTAATATTTTTCATAGAAGAGTTATCTGAACAAAAGTGGATAGAAATATTTACCATCCATGCTGATGTCTGCAAGAGGCCTTGTGTGTACCTTAGCAGTTATTCTTTTGGTCTGTTTCCTACACAAACTTTGCATTAACAGCACACATATCCAAAAGGAACAAGAAGAAAGCTTGGTGAACATTCATTAGTGACAGGCCATAAAAAGGTAGGCATCAAATAAGCACTGGATGCAAACGTATTAATGCACATCCTATTAAGAACAACGTAAACAAGGACAAACTCAGAATAAAAACAGAATGGAAGAAAAGACAAAAGGATGGCAACTTTCTAAAATGGTCACAGACGACAAATGCATTTGGATCTTTCAATTAAATTCAGTACATACACCTATATATATATATATATATATGGTTCTACCTGACTTCGTCGACAGCGCAGAAGACCGACAGCGGAATTCGGAGCTCCAGAAGATCAGCGAAGAAGACCCTTGAATCGCGAGTGGCAGAACATCGACAATGCAGAAGACCGACACGACGGATGACAACACCAACGCCGAGGATGCCGACATGGGGAAAGGCTGTGTGAGTATGCGCTAGTGACGGACGTTAGGGTGCGAGGCAGGTAAGTGTGGAGATTGACGGTCTGTGGGGATAGGGGTGGGTTAAGTGAGTTAGGGTTAGGGAGCGATAGGGGTGGGTTAAGTGAGTTAGGGTTAGGAAGCGATAGGGTGGGTTAAGTGAGTTAGGGTTAGGGAGGCGATAGGGGTGGGTTAAGTGAGTTAGGGTTAGGGGCGATAGGTAGGTTAAGTGAGTTAGGGTTAGGGAGGGTAGGTAAGTGTGCGATAGTGGACCTTAGGGTTAGGGTAAGGTTTAGTGTGGCTTATGTAAGGATTTTGGTGTGCTTGTGTTGTGTGTGTGGTTTGTGGAATGGGGATGTGTTTTGTTTTAATAATTGTTATTGTGGTGTGTGCAGTGTATGGGGTTTCGTGTTTGTGTACCGTCGGTTATTTAGATTTATCGGGTTATGTGTGGTTTCGTGTTTATGGACTGTCGAATATGTGGTGTCGGTGATGTGGTTGTCGGTGTTGTGTGGTTTCGGCTATGTCAGGTAGAACCATATATATATATATATATATATATATATATATACATGTCATTAACTATTTGTCTTTATATAATATGTTCAATTAATTAGATTTAATTGGTAGATACATATTTAGACATTTGATTTATTTATTTTGTTTCCTCCTGTTTTTGAAGTCATGTGATATTGAACTTTGTTATTTATTGGACAATTTGCTCTTTATTCCTCAATACAATGAAAATGCCATAACAAGCAAAACCCGAGTTTGTGGAGGACAGCTGGAATTTATTTTTGGTTTATTAACATGAATATATTATTTTTAATTTTGGTGTTTTTTGATGCTAGATGGTTTACCTTTGTGTATGTGTGTGTGTGTGTGACACACACACACACACACACACACACACACACGCGCACAATGTATACATATATATATATATATATATATATATATATATATATATATATATATATATATATGGTTCTACCTGACTTAGTCGACAGCGCAGAAGACCGACAACGGAATCCGGAGCTCCAGAAGATCGACAATGAAGAAGACCGACGCGAATCGCGAGTGCCAAAACATCGACAATGCAGAAGACCGACACGACGGATGACAACACCGACGCCGAGGATGCCGACATGGGAAAAGGCTGTGTGAGTATCACGGTAGTGACGGACGTTAGGGTGCTTGGTCAGGTAAGTGTGGATATTGACGGTCTGTGGGGATAGGGTGGAGTTAAGTGAGTTAGGGTTAGGGCGATAGGGGTGGGTTAAGTGAGTTAGGGTTAGGAGCGGGTTAGGTAAGTGTCGGTAGGGATAGACTTTGGGATAGGGGTTAAGTTAAGTGAGTTAGGGTTAGGAGCGGTTAGGTAAGTGTGCGGTAGGGATATACTTTGGGTTAGGGGCGGGTTAAGTGAGTTAGGGTTAGGGAGCGGGTTAGGTACGTGCGATAGTGACGGACCTTAGGGGTTAGGGTAAGGTTTAGTGTGGGTTTGTAAGGATTTTGGTGTGCTTGTGTTGTGTGTGTGGTTTGTGGAATGGGTATGTGTTTTGTTTTTTATTGTTGTTATTGTGGTGTGTGCAATGTATGAGGTTTCGTGTTTGTGTACCGTCGGTTATTTCGTTGTCGGGTATGTGAGGTTTCGTGTTAATGGACTGTCGATTATGTGGTGTCGGTGATGTCGTTGTCGGTGTTGTGTGGTTTCGACTATGTCAGGTAGAACCATATATATATATATATATATATATATATATATATATATATATATATATATATATTTATATAAAATAAACATACAATTTTATTTGCATGTGTGTGTGTGTGTGTGTATATTTTTATGTAATTAGACAGTGTCACATTACTCATTGTTTTTGCAGGGGGAAAAACCTAAAAGCCAATACTGCATTTGCTGCGATACCTGAGCGTTGTAGCACTCTGTGTGTGCTGTAAACTGCAGCAAATACATGCTACATTTATTTACATGTTTAAACTGTAGCAAACTGATTGCCACACTGTTAAGGTTGCCACCTTTCACTGTGGCCAAAACTGGACCAAGGCCACACCCTCACACCTCCCCTAACCCTGCCCATCTTCTTCCCTCTCACCATCCACTTTCTGCCCATTTCATAATGTCATGTTTTGGTTTTTGCTTTTCAGTGGCAGAGCAGGGGGTGGAGTGGATCTGTAATAAGCTGATCTTTACAATACAGTGATCAGCTTAATACAGTTTTTTTGTTTGTTTTTTGTTCTTCACTTGAAGAGCTGAGGGTGTGGGGTACTGGTTCATGGTATCAGCACAGGGCACTGGTTGAGCCAGCTATGCTTCTGTGGTCCAATGCAAAAAAAAAAAAAAAAAAAAAATCAAGCTCAAACATATTACACAATACCTGTCACTGGACCAACTTAGATTTTACAATAAGACAGCAAAAGTTTTCAGACAGAATTACGTAATAAGTTGTTAATGCACTGATTTAATAGCCAGGTATCTAGAAAAGAAGCACAAAACAAGAAGTTATGTACTCACCATAACGTTCGATGTATGTAGTCCATCTCGCCTCACATTCTTACCCGTGGGTTCGGAGCCGAATATCAGCTCCGACTCGGCCGACTTTTCTAGCTCGAAGTCTCTTATTGGCTGGGCTAAGCAGGTATCCCATGGTGCACTGCTCCATATCCCCAGATCTAGTTTGCTGCGAAAACTCACTCGTATCCCATGCATACACAACATCCAGGTAAAAGAATAAGCCAAGTAAGGGAACTCTGCAGATGAACAACCTAACCTCCAAATCCTCCAGGAAGGGGGAAGGTGGGAGGGTAAGTAAGAATGTGAGGTGATATGGACTACATACATCGAACGTTATGGTGAGTACATAACTTCTTGATGTTATGTAGTCCTATCTCGCCTACATTCTTACCCGTGGGACAGCGTCCCTAGCACCTACATCCTGGGTGGCTCATAGGAAAATACTCCTGAGAACTGTGGAGCCAAAGGACGACCTGCCCCTAGAAGCCACGTCCAATTTGTAATGAGAAACAAATGTGTGAGGAGAAGCCCAAGTAGCTGCAGCACATATAGCATCCATTGACAATCTGGCCTGATAGGCTGTAGATGTAGAAACAGCCCGAGTAGAGTGAGCCTTGACCGGAAATGGCAGATCTTTTCCTCCTGCTTGGTAGACGAAAGAGATACAACTAGATATCCATCTGGATAGGGTGACCTTGGAGACCATGGACCCCATTCTGTTTTCCGAAAAGGAAACAAAAAGTTGATCAGACTTCCAGAAATCTTTTGGTCGGTATAGATAGAAGCATAATTGTCTGTGTACATCCAACTGATGAAATCTAAATTCTGCCTTGTTCGAAAAGTGAGGAAAGAACACAGGCAACTCAATGGCTTGATTAAGATTAGACACGGAAGCCACTTTTGGAAGGAACAAAGGGTTTGGTCTAAGAGGGACCCTGTCCTTATGGAAAATTAAATATGGAGGTTTGATGGAAAGGGCTTGAATTTCTGAAACTCGCCTTGCTGAAGTGATTGCTGTTAAGAAGGCTGTTTTTCAGGTCAAGAATTTCAATTCACAGGTAGCTGCAGGCTTGAAAGGTGGTAAAGTAAGGGCTTGTAGAACAAAATTGAGATCCCGGGGCATGATTGGTTCAGAAACCGGGGGACAGAGCAACAGAGTACCCTTCAGGAAAGCCTTGCATAATCTATGAGCCATAAGACTAGGCTCATTAGCGACATGAAAATTAGAGATAGCTGCAGATTGAACTTTGATGGTAGCTGATGCGGAACCCTGATGGAAAAGCATAGACAAAAACTCCAAGACTGAAGCGATTGGAGCTGTGTAAGGATCAATGCCTCAGGTATGTGCCCAGATAGAAAACTTCTTCCATTTACTAGAATAAATCTTTCTAGTAGATGGCTTATGAGAGGACGATAATATATGAACCACTTCTGGTGAGAATTTATGAAATCTAACTAACGATGGAAGTGGAGTAGCCAAGCTGTCAACTGGAGGGTCATCAGGGAGGGGTGGAACTATCCTGACATGTGTGTCAGTAAGTCTGGTTGAGGGTCCAGAATCCAAGGAGTGTCCACAATGTATTGCTGAAGAAAGTGAAACCAGACTTGGCAAGGCCAGTGTGGAGCAATCAGAATCATTCAGCTTCCCAAGGATTGCACTTCTGAATCACTTCTGACAGCAAAGGAAATGGAGGGAAAGCATAAAGCAGACCGGAGGGCCAATCATGAACCAGAGCGTCCCTGGGTGACTCCCCCTGTGGGGGGATCAGCGTGAAATAGCTGCTGCATTTCGCATTGAGGGGGCTGGCAAAAAGGTTGCAGCAAGGCTGACCCCATCTGCTGATGATTCGCTCTGCAACCAGGCGATTCAGGGACTACTCGTAAGGCATCAGAATAGCTCTGCTTAGCCTGTCCGCAATCACATTGGACTTCCCCGGAATGTGCATTGCCACCAGAAACTGTTGGGAA
>NC_056728.1:1392151588-1392169088 GCF_019279795.1 Protopterus annectens
GATGTCGGAGAAGGAAACATCATCAGAGGATGACTTAAGGGACCCTTCCGATTCCTCGAGGTCAGTATCAGAGGTGAGAGACTCATTCTGGAAGTCTATGTGCTTCCTCTTGCATGTTTTCTTTCTAGGGGGCTCCTCAGGCACAAACTCTGAGGGGCCCTCAGAAACTTGGGGACCACTCGTGGGGGTATCCCTAGGCCCTGGTGCTCCGCTGTCCATGGATAGGCGGTGATCAGAGGCTCTCCCTGGAGTGGTGGGGGACAGAGTGACCAACCCGCCTGATGTAGCTGATGATCTGGCCAGCGTGGTCCACATAGCCTCGAAGGCAGCCCCCCCCCAAATCCGAGGAGCAACCAGCCTTCGAAGCCATGATGGGGGTCGGAGTTTCCCGAGCCGAGGCGCCGAGAGGAAGACTCGGAACTGAAATAAGCCCCAAGATGTCCCCTTGGGCCCGACTGAAGAATCCCGAGTTCCGAACCCCGAGGACGGAGCCGACGGGGGTTGGAGCCGATGTCGGTACCGAAGGAGCCAAAGGGGCCATCGGAGCTGACATAGGAACATCACATGGTGTGGGACACTCCGGCTCTGAAGACAGAGATGTGCTCGGAGGAGGAATGATTGAAGACGGAGTCAGGACAGGCTTCGGAGCCGACTGGGCCGGAGCCGAAAATAATTTTGCCAAAACCGGTGACTGTAGGAGCCTCTGGACCACCCTATCAACATCCACATCTGAAAGGGTCCTGGAGGATTTGGAGGACAGGGAGGGAGATCGAGATCTCCTCTCAGGAGAGACTAGTCTGAGACTGGGCGATCGGCTCCGAGGAGGTTCCAATATAATAGGAGCCGACGCCGGTTCCATCAACACTAACACCTCCTGTGGCCCCGAGGACAGTGGAGCCGAGGAGGTCGATGCAATTTTTATAACTTTCTCCAGAGGCTCCGATGAAGTTGAGGGAGCTGGAGATCTCTTTTTAGGCTTGGATGATTTAGACTTAGCACTGGGAGAAGAATCTACGGCCTTTTCAAAAGAGGGTTTCAAGAGTCCCTTTAGGATCAGCTTATTATAGGTTCATAGGTTCATAGGTTCATACTAGGCTATCTGCCCGAGGGCATTTACAAGCCTAGCCCATCGTTTTGTGGCTTACGCCACCCCTTTAGTATGGGGAACTATACCCATTATTTTGCTGTGCCTCTGTCGAGCAGTGACACTGAGGTAATCCTGGGGTATATCTGCGATCTCCCATCCATTGGTCAAGATTTCTCTTGAACAAGGCCAGCGAGGTGCTCTGCCTCACATGTACCGGGATTTTGTTCCACAGCATAGGGAGTCTTTGGGTGATGAATCTATCCCTCCAGCACGTCCTATTAATAGCCGTGTCGAGGTTTAAGTCTCCTGCCCTTGTGGCTCTGATGGATCTAGATTTTTTGAGGTGAAGCATATTCATCAAATCTGGGTTTGACATGGCCTTGTATGTTAGGCAAAGGTCACCTCTGAGCAGCGGTGGCGACTGAATAGAGCTGGAGTTCTTTCAGTCGGGCAGCATAGGACAGATTTTTGAGGCCCTTTATCCATTTGGTGAGGAACTTTTGTGGCCTCTCCAGCTGCTGCAAGTGTCGGGTCAGATACATTCCGAATGGGGCATTGTACTCAATCATTGGTCTGATGAGTGATGAGTAAAGGGAGACTATGACCTCCCTTGATCTAGATGAGAATCCCTTCATGATAAGGTGGGCAATGTAGAAGGTCTTCCTAACTACTTTAGCTACATGGGTGTCGAATGACAGACTACTATCAACCTGGGTCCCCAGGTCCCTGATAACTTCTTCTGTGCTCAGGGGATTGCCACCTATTTGGTAGCTAGGGGTAACCTTGTTTTTCCCAAGGGTATGACTATGCATTTTTGGCATTTAACTTTAGGCCGTGGCTCTGGCACCAGTTATCCGTTTCTGTGAGACCCTTCTGAAGGATATCTGTGTCAGATGTGTTTTCTACTATGGCCAGTTTGCAGTCATCTGCAAACTTTGTCAGCCATAACCCTCCTGTGTTTGCTTGTACTGAAAAGTAGATGCCAAACAAGAGTGGGCCCAGGACTGAGCCCTGTGGGACACCACTTGTGACAGGCTTTGAGTCTGACATGGCGCCAGCAACTCTGACCCTGTGGGTTCTGTCACTCAGCCAGTTTGCAACCCATCTTGTGATGTATGGGTTTACATTTAAGCTGATGAGTTTTTCAATGATACCCGAGTGGGTATTGTATCGAGGCCTTAGCCAGATCGAGGTAGGCTGTATGGACTGCCTTTCCTCATCAATGGCTTTGGTGACTGTTTCAAAAGTCAACCAAGTTTAAAAGGCATGATCTGCCTTTGACAAAGCCAAACTGGGTTGGATCCAAAGTCTGCAAATTCCCTATGTCTTTATTTATGAGGTCCATTATGATCCTCTCCATGGCTTTGCAGATAAGGCTTGTCAAGCTAATGGGCCGGTAATTTCCAGGGTCGGTGGAGGCACCGCCTTTGTGAAGTGGGACCACAGTTTCAGTGCCCACTCCTGGGTAATGATCCAGAGGTAAGACTTTGATTAAACTGCTGACCTAGCTGTGGGTTTAACTCCTCATTGAGTTCGTGGAGCACACAGCCGGGACACCATCAGGTCCCATGGATGCTGTGTTTTTGCTTTGGAGAGAGCAGTTCTCACTTGGGCACTGGAGATGTTTGGGGCTGCGATCGTTTGGTATAGATATCTCTCCTTTTGGGGGAGAGAAGTTTGCACTGAACCTGTCAGCCAGTATGTTGGCAATGTCTGTAGGATCAGTAATCTTCACATCATTTTGAACTAGTTCTGAGCCTTTCTGTCTTGGGTGGACATTTTGTACCCACATTTAGAGCACTTTTTGAAACCAGAAGGTTTGTGCTCTTTGAAATCTTTAGACATATTCACAAGAAACACCAACGCAACGTAAGAGAAAGTCTGACAGGAAAACCTACAGACACTCAACCACAAAAAACGCGGGAAACAGTTAAAAGTTGAAGCAGTACACACCCTCTGGAGAGACACACTGAGACCAACTATGTCAAGAAACCTCTAACTAAAATGGTTAATGACTACAAGGGTTGAAGAACAGAAAATCAAACCTCTAATTTAAATGGTTTGACAAACAGACAGGATGAAAGGACTAGGTCCCCTAACTGAAACGGGCCTAGCCCGAGGGAACAGTTATCAGGATACCACAAAACAAACACACTACCAAAAGGCTAAACAACACTAAAGACAATAGCTATGAAAATAGCTTTTTGTTTCAGAACAATAATCTTTCTTAAGACAAAAAAAAGGTACTTAGCCACAGCCAAGCGCAAGACCACATCCGAGCTACATGAGCGGCAAATGAGATTTGGGGATATGGAGCAGTGCACCATGGGATACCTGCTTAGCCCAGCCAATAAGAGACTTCAAGCTAGAAAAGTCATCAGAGTCGGAGCCCATATTCGGCTCCGAACCCACGGGTAAGAATGTAGGCGAGATAGGACTACATAACATTGGATATTTCTCTCCTACACTGGCTAAAAAATACTTGTGTTCGAAAAAAATAGGTGTGTGAATGTTAAGTTATAAGCTAAAGGTTCCTGAATGAGACAGTACGAAAGAAAGAAAGAGGGAATGAGCAAATTCTGGAATGTGTGTGTGTGTGTGTGTGTGTGTGTGTGTGTGTGTGTGTGTGTGTGTGTATGTGTGTGTTTGTGTTATGTGTGTCTAAGTGTGGTATTTGTCAAAACTCTAAATACAGCATTAATGGCCTACCATAAAATAACCAAGACTTTAATAATGAAACATTTAACACTTAATAGCCAGGTAATTCACAATAAAAGGAGATGTGTTGGCAGATCAGTTTTGACCAGTGTTATTAGTCTGTTTTTGGCAATAAAATATTCAAGAAAAGAAGAGCAGAACAGATTAGGTCCTAACACTAAGTACATGGAAAAAGGGACTACCAAAGGTGAAAAAAAAGATGTCAGCTTCTGGTGAATGAATACTTTTAAGATTATTAAGTTGGCATTTGTGAGCAAGGCAGCTGAAACAGATGATGTAATCAAGCAATAAAAACGATTCCTAGTTTACATGGAACTGAAACATTAATGGTCCACCATGTAACAGTGGTTTTAATGGGATGGCAACATGTATACATTTAATGTTTAGTTCTAGCTGGAATTAAACAACAGCATAACTACTTGCACTAACTTAGTCGGTGAAGGAGAAAGTCAATACAAGTTTGTTTTCAAAAACATAAAATTCACCATATCATAGCAGATTTATATAAAACTGTGATATTGATAGGTTACATCATACCTTATTAGATAGAAACATGGCAAGTGAATTAATGTGTATGGAGAGAAAGTAAAAATAAACTACTAAAATATGGTTCTTCGCTGGCATAAAAGTGAATCATAATTGTTCTAGAACAGAAGGAAGGTAACCCCTCACCAAAGAACCAACTCCATAAAACAGATGTAATTAATTTCATTGGTTTACACCAAGTAAGTGAATGCACATTCTTACTGTACATCAAATAATCATATTGGTCATGAACCTAACAATATCTCTTATAAGTCATTTCACACAACAGTAAATTAATTTCACCACCATGAAATTCACTCAGAGGCATCACTGCCACATTTGCCGAACAAAGTTCTTGCCAGTAAACCATTAACAAAAAACACTTGTCTAGCATTCACATTAAAAACTAAATGCATACTTGAATTAAAAAAAAATAATCATTGGTGCCTTGGCTCTGTACCCTTCAAGAGGATAAACCATAACTGGCAAGATACTCCTTAAATAATCAATTAAATCACACAATTAATTCCTTATGCATTTTTAAAGTCACGGTACTCTATATAAAACAAATCTGATTAATTTCAACATAAAAAATTGTGTGGTTTATGTCTTATATTTCAGGATAAACAACTTTCTTTTTTGCAATAACCAAGTCTTGATATCATGCATAATATGTCTAGGATGTTGCAATACAAGAAAAACTTTCAAATTATCAGCATTATGGCTGGAATCATGTAAATGTCTTGCTACTATATTATTCATATAACATGTCTGCACATTATGCACGGGTTTCAGAATTCTCTTCTTCACACTTCTCTTAGCTTCTCCAAAATAAACATTTTTGAATTCACAGATTAAAGCATGAATAACTCTGTATGAAGTACAGTTTTTGTTTTGTTCAAGTTTGTGCATCATACTATTAATCTCATGTGTCTCCTTCTAATATTAAATCTTATGCTGTTCATACCTTTTATACCTTTTTACCTTATTTGTATCAGCTGAGTCCAGAAAATGACTATGAAAGTTCAGTTGTGCAAATCCTACTTATCGGTAACAGTAGATGTTTGAATTTTACACTGCTTCAGTGGCATATGGGTTCTTTGTATTCATAAACACCTACACTGGCATCTTTCCAGAGCTCAGAATCCCCTTCTCTGATTCTCTGTGATAGGGAATTGTCTGAACCGCTCCCATTAGGGAAAGCCTAACCCCTTTCACAGAAAGTCAATTATTTAGACTTTTAGTGCTAAGTAGGATGAACCAAGAAGGACCAGAAGCAAGAATTGCCTGAAACCAATACATTTGCAGCCATAAAACACCAACACAAATCACCAAAGCCAACCAACAACACAAGGTTGGATGCCATCAAACTATGTATAAAATAAGGAGGATGGGGGGGTGGCTGCTGTCACAGAGGCAGTGTGAAATTTGAACATCTACTGCTACAGGTAAGTAGGCCTTATGCAACTATAATATAGTCATCATTCATATTGCCTCTGTGGTATATGGGTAGATTCCCAAACTTTACCCCACCTGGCAGGAGGAAAGATAAGGATCCAGGAGACCCTAGTGAATGGTCTTCACGAAGCCTGTTCTGGAACTTGAAAGAGAATCCATTTTGTAGTGCTTTGTAAAGGTATGAGCAGACAACCAAGTTGCTGCCTCTAGAATGCTCCCAGAGTCCAATCCTTTCAAATATGCCACCAAATAGGATAAGGTTCTGGTGGAATGTGCCTTAACCTTGCCTGGAATAGATCTGCCATGGTGGGAATAACAAAAAAAAACAACAGTAGAGGATAACTGATGAGCAATCATACAGGCTGACCCTTCTTATCCCCAGAATAGGAGACAAACATCTGTTCAGCCTTCCTGGGGAGCTTTGTTCTGTCATGATAGTATCTGAACTGCCTGTGCACATCTTATGTATACAAAATCTTCTCTCCCTTGTTTTTATGTTCCAGAAAGAAAACTGGTACATTGATGGTTTGATTCGGGTAAATTCACAAACAACTTTGGCGTGAAAGAAGGATTGGTGTGAAGAACAACCTTGTCCTTGTGGAAAATCAGCTAAGGTTGGTCTACCATGAGAACTTGCAGCTCACAGATTTGCCTTGCAGATGTCAGAGCAATAAGCAAAACAGCTTTCCAAATGATGAACCACAAATCAGTCTGAAAGACAGGTTCAAAGGGAGATAAAGTCAATTTTTCAAGAACATGGTTGAGATCCCCCAGAGGCGGAATTTGCTTTTGGGGGGGTCTCAAGTGCAGCATGCCTTTCATAAACTATTTGACTACAAAAGGAGATGAAAGAGGGGAATTCATGGGCAGATAAGCTGAGAAGGCTTTAAGATGCACATTGATAGATGCATACAATAAGCCATTGTTGAGTAGATCACTAAAATATTTCAAAACTAGAGGGGTAAACACCACATCAGGCCCTCTGATATTGGTTAGGTAACACCTAGAAAACCTCTTCTACTGATAAATATAAGATTTTTGGTTTTCTTGCCTCCTTCAATAACTGCTGCACATCCTCATGGAACAAGTGCCCTAAAGGTATCAAGATAGAATCATCCAGGCTGTCAGTAGCAATTGCTTTAAGCTGGGGTGTACCAATCACCCCAACACTGTGTAAGCAGATCCAGAGTATACCGAAGCTTGTGGTAATTGCCCTTGGCTAATTCATTCAAAGGGAGAACCACCTTTGCCTGGATCAAAAGGGGGTCACCACATGATCTTCTACAATTATTTCTGAAGTTTCAGAAGTACCTTGGGTATTGATGGAAAGGGTGGAAATGCATAAAGGACCATTCTTGTCCAAGGGAACAAGAATACATCTGTCTTCTGAGCATGAGACTGAATTTTTCCAACCGTCTATTTTGAAAGAAGGTGAACAGCTTTATTTGAAGTGTTCCCCACATTTAGACCAAACCCAGGCAGACCTCTTTCCCGAGTCTTCACTTTTGAGGGTCCATCTGGGATCTGCTTATTATATCTGCCACTATTTTTACTCTGACAGAATGTACAAGGCCTAAAGAGTCAGAGAATGTTGTAAAGCCAGCTCCAAGGCCATCACTGCCAACCAGCACAGACCTTGTACCCCCCTGCTTGTTCATGACTGTGGTGTTGTCTGCGACCAATAAAAGGGGGACTGAAGACCCTAAGTGGTGAAGAACTTTTAAGTTCTGAATCACTGCTAACATTTCTTTGACATTTAAGTGCTTTGTAACATCTGGAGGACCCCACCTGCCTTGCATGTGAACGCCCCTGTACACTGATCCTCATGCAAAATCTGATGAGTCTATTTAGACTGACTGAATTTGGATATGGAGGGAGAAGAGTAGTTCTGGATTTGAGGCATCCCTCCACCACTATAAGTATTATTTCGTAAAATCCAGCATCAGTCCCTGGAATTCCAAAGGAAACAGATGCTGAGTTCAGCAATTTTTAAAGTACCACTGAATCTCTCTCATGCAGAGTCTGGCTCATGCTGTTATGATGATCACTGATGCCACAAGGTCTAAAATTTTGAGAAACTCTCTTGTGGAGGAAGCTTCTTGAAGATACAAATCCCTGAAAATGTTCTGACATGTCAGGACTATGTCTTTTGGTAGAAAGGCTATACTTTTTTTGTGTCCATCATACACCACGAGAAGACATTTTTTTGTGAAGGTGTGAAACTGGACATTTGTAGGTATAACTTGAAATTTGGAGCAATTACAATGTGATGATAAGCATCCTTCAGATGTAAAGTCACCCTGAAACAGTGGTCCAGAAGAAGGGGTAGGACCATCTGCAGGGTGCAGGGTGAGTATTTTGAATTTGGATACTTTTAAAAATGTATTTAGGTATGAGAAATCTAAGATTGCTCTCCATGATAGCTCCTTTTTGGGTACCCAGAAATTCTGGTGTGAAGTCCTTTTCTTTTTTAGTGGTGCAGGAATTGGTTCTATAACCCCCTGCTTGCGAATTATAAAGGAGTACCGGAGAGAACAGATGTGTATGGTCCGTCAGATGCAGGGGGATTTCCCTGAAGGGAGGAGCATTTTCTGTCCACTGCCAAGAGTATCCTCACTGAATTATTCTCAGAACCTACTTGTCTGAGACTATCTGTAGCCAAACAAAAGGCTGAGCTAAAGCCTGGGAAAGGTGAAAGGGAGGAGAAACAGAAGGAAGGGACAGGATGCCCTGAGTCTTAGCATAATCTTTCTTTATAAGGGTAAGGATCATTTTTGGAAAAATAGCCCCTTTCATATTGTTTGTAAGCATTATCCTCCTGCCATTTCCTACTGGGCCCCTGACTTTTGTTAAGCTAGGATTTTTGTTTGTTCTACCCTTTAAAGTTGGATGCCTCATTAGGGGAGAACCTGGGAATATCAGACATTCTAGACACACTATGCATCGATAAACCTCTATCATCCCACTGTTTGAGAATCTGGATAGCAGCAGGACCAAACACAAATTCAGAAGTTAAAAGTGCATTTGAAATCTCATTTTTTAAATCCTCAGAAAAATTCTGGTTATGTAACTAAGCAAATGTTTTCAATTCAACAGAAATAGCTACATTCTTGAAATAGTGTCCACACCTTCCAAGACAAGCCTCAAAGAATGTTTCAAAACCAGTCACATTAGAAACACATTTATTCACATAACACTTCTGTTGAGCAGGCAAACATACAGCAAAGTCATGTAAACTGTAAGCACAGTGCAAAATACATTTCCACATGAAGCCCTAATAATTTAAAATTCTAAAGACCAAATCACTAGACTGAGCCAACTTTTACTTGCCGATTTTATCCAGTGATGTAGGGTTAAAAGAAGCCAAGGTTCTCCTGTTAGAGTTGGCAGCTGGATCAGCTGACAGAGGAGCAAAGAGGGCTCAAGATCAGACTTCACCTTGCATTTTCTCATAGCCTTTTTAGGAACTGGTTCACTAACCAAAGGGGTTTTACATGCAATTTTAAAGACATCTTCTAAGGCTGCTAATAGAGGAGGAACAGCCAAAACATTTGAATTCTCATCATCAATAAGATCATAAACTCTGCCAGTCTGTGGTGTATCTTCAGACTACTTAAAGTCAAATATATCTCTAAACCTAGCTAGCATCTGTGGAAAAGTGAACACTAGTGCAGGTTTTTGAACCTGTTCACCTTCTGATGAATCAGACTGGATGGACTCAGAGTGCTCACTACTTTCTGCATCAGAGTCCTCATCAAAATCTGTCATGTTAGACTGATCTCTACAGAATGTAGCCAATTTGTGTGAAACAGAGTACCTCTATTACACTGCTTAAGAGGAACCTGGATGAGTGGATGGGGCCCGATAAATTCTTACTGGGGATAGCGCCGACAACCCTCCTGGACATGGGCAGTCATCACTAAATGCAATCTTGGGGACTGACTATCAATTTCATGGTATGACACTGGGATGAAACAGTTAGGTTAAAAATGACCTCCGGGTTGGTAGCCTAGTAATCTCCTATGATCCTATATAGTCATTCTGAATAGGAGCATAGTCGCCAAGATTAGCTGACTGCGAAACACGCTTAGCTAAGGAAACCATATCAGTCCTATTCATAAGTAAGAACCTGACTATCTGTCATGTGGTGAAGTTTCTGTTTCTTCTTATTATGAACTATATAGGACAGAATATCTGGGGATAGAATATTATGTCTGGCAAGAGGTTTCAACCTGGACCTCTCCTGCACCTAGAGGTCAGACCTGAAGGCAACAGCAAAAAATGAAAGAGTCTGTGGGCTGGCATTAGGCAACAACAGATTCACAAACTGTAAGCTGAAGGATGTTTTTGTTGATTTCTTTTCTTTTTACGATCAACTGCATTTGATGGGGGGGGGGGGACCATATCAGAATCCATCAAGTCAAGGGAAAAAATGCCAGCCAAAGTAATACACTGATATTATTAAGGGCTGACAAAGAGCATCAATAACAGAAAATATAAACTATGTTCCCATAAAGCAAGTAGGGTTAAACTGCATAAAAATATATCAGAAACAGGTTAAATTGTGCTATGCCTTGTTCTACAATCTCCAGAGACTAGTAAACAGCACATGCATTCACAGTACCAAGTAAAATTCACTTATCCAGATAGTGACAAAAAATCAGATATATACCCTTAAAGCAAATAGAAACCTTTCAAAACATCATAAATACGCATTTACTTAGGGATTCTAGTCAGAAATGAAAAAAAAATCTCCACAGAAAATGCAATAAATTAATTCACTGTAAAATCATGATTTAACAATAAAAATAGCTATAGCAGTGTTAAACCACTAGTAAATATCTTAAAAATTAAGAAAAAGTGAAACAATGCACCGTAAGAAAACTACTGCTGAGGTCTCACAATCCTCAAGTAGAAGCACTGTTTGCTTTTTTTGGAAATCAGACATTCCCTGTATTTCTAAAAACAGTGTGGCCTATGAGGATGTATATTTTGTTATAGAGGATGTGATAGCATAGCCTCTTCCACTGGGGGTAGAGAGGAACAAAAATAGACAAAAAACTTTCCACCAAGATTCTCAATTTCATTTTCTCTTGGGCAGTTCATGTTTTGTTTTGAAAGGGATAGATACAGCAGGCCAGGTGTACTACAACACATCTTAGGTTAGACTGCTCTTAACCACTGACAGATGCTGAACTTCTTTGCTCATTACTGGCAAGAGAATTCCAGAACTTTGGAACAGGCACACTGCATATTTCATTCACCTAATCATATAAAGGTTATGGGCATGATAAACACAGTGCCCAGTGGAATGTAAAAAGTAATCATATCTTTCAAGTATCTGAGATGTCCTACATGTGACATTCTGTGTTCTGCTTACAAATGAACAGCAAACAGCTTCCTAACCATATTCAACCACCATATGTCCCCCATACCCTCAAATTGGTGAGACAGTCTACATAACCTTTGTTAGCCTGTGGAAAAGGGCAAACTCTAACTACCCATTTCCATTTAATTCCCTGAAGTAAGCAAGCAAATTCTGCCAGCAAAAATAAATAAGGGGGAAAACAAAGTACAATACATTAAGCACCAAGCTTTAGTAAGAGTTTTAAAATGAATTAGCATGCATGAAATAACTAAGATACATCTTACTTACTGCACTATAAGAGACCTGGTTGTTCTGGATCTCCTGTATCTCTGCAAGGCCAATGGCTCCACCAGTACTAGAACCAGGGACCTAAATCTTCACCAACCAATAAATAAAAGGTGGTGAAGGGACAGGTTTATAACCCATCACCTCTCAACCCTGTGGAATAAATTTCCCCTCAATGTTAAGCAACACGACTCACTGTTTTTCTTTACACATATCATAGGTGACTGGATAGTTATTCACAAATTTACTCCAGGGTTGCCTAGTATGGTCTTCCTGGACAAAGAAGGTTTGGCTTGAGGGAGGGTACTGGCATGGCATAAATGGCCATAAGACGGCCTAGGAATATCTATGAATCTATGAATAAGAAAAAAGCTTGTATACTTATATACAAGAAAAACCTCAATGAAATTCAAATTTAAATGCCTCAGACATAAGTATCTCTGTCATTACCTCAGCCTAAGCACCTTAGCAAATGTTAGACTTATTTCTAATCAATCTTGTAATAAAGTTCATGCTGGCCTTATATATTTACACCAGGAGATAAACAGAGCACTAACATTTTTATAGTGAATGATGGCTGTACAGCCAGACAGCAAACGCTTCTCATCACCTTGAAATGAATAATAAGTGCCCCAGAATTGAACCTTTGGGCATGCTCATTACTGTAGGGCAATAAATAAGCAATGGCACCACTAACTGTGCAACCATGTCCTTTGTTACCATAGTAACTGTACAATGTTTTCTGTTTAAACTGCTTCTGCTTATTAATGCACCAAATTCATGTTAAGCTCTATTTTTAATAAGCTTTTGTCCAAAACTATAATTCCTCCACAGATGATTTCATAACACTGCAGATAAAGGATTGTTGTCCTTTTCAGAAACATTATATTGTTGTGTGATCTGTTTAGGTGTTTTAACTATTCGAAGGTCTCCAAAATGCGCTATTCCATCTCTACTCTTTTCTGAAGTATGGACAGTGATGTCTTACAGCATTTTCTATCTGAAGTGCTTATCAGAGCCCATGTTACCGTTCTCTAAATCATCCTCATACTGTCAGTAGCCCTAAAGAAATGAATTTTCTAACGGCAGATCAGATGTCTCAGCTGCGATCCTTCCAATCACCTGTACACTGGCACTGGCACCTTTGCTGTCCCATCTGTGTCATTGTACTTTTATAATACTTGAGAGTGAGTGTCCTCAAAAGTTGGGTTCTTTGTGCAGCTAAGCCAAAATACAGCACCACCATGCAGAAATCAGCCCCAAACTATTTTCTTTTCAAATATGGAGACTTCAACTGAAGAAGGTGGAGTTACCTACTGAAACCTATATTTTTGCTTATGTTAGCCTCTTCTGGCTTGTTTTTTGCCATCCTTGTCTTCATATTTGCCATAATAAATGGTTTTGGACTTTTTCTGCATGGTGGTACTGTTTTTCTTTCTTTTTTTTTCTTGGGATATTTAGATTTACAAAGCATACCTGAATTTCTGAGGAGGTTGAGTGCATATTTCTTTGTACAACTGCCTTGACACCATCATTTCAGGCTTCTTTTAGCATCTCCTTATTATTATAAAATCCTTCCATGGACTCTTGTGTTCTTTCTTTACGATTTCACATTTTCACAGTATTGTACAACATTACTCTGCTTCGCTTAAATCCCTAAGTTGTGCATCTTTCCCTGTATGACCATGTTATTGCAAATCAAAGGAACATTTATAAGGTCACACTTCCACTTCAGTTGCTGTGTGCATTGCAACCAGGGAAGAAATTATGCTGGACTCGACTCAGGGAAGACATATGTGGAATGCTACTGCTCTTCCTCCATTCCAAAACCTGGATTTCTTTAACCATGACTTATGTAAGCTACCAAACCAACAGGCCCTAACCCAAAGTAGAATTAAATGCTTCACTAAAAGTGATACCAATTTTATCTATAATTACAACAACCACAATCATCCAATCTAACCAGTGAAGCATTTCTAACATATGTTTTCCAGTTAGAGTGTATGTTAAATATACTGTTGTTTTGCTCGCTGGATGTTTAACAAGACTTCCTGTAAGTACTAAGCATCTATCTAGATAATTATTCCAAATAATGAGGTAAGTTTTAATAACTACCTTTCAGTCTCTTTCTTATGTATTTCAAGAAGAAGACCTATTTCTGTACTCTCTCACACTGCAGTACTCATAAACAACTTCCAAACTGTCAACCAGTAATGGCCTCAACATCTCTCATAATTCCTAAACATATAAGGAAACATTTCACCTGGTCTTTTTGCTGTGCCCATGTTTAGGTTTGTAACAAATTAAGCCTAATATTTCATTAATGGATTTCAACACCCTTCATAGCTGTTCAGGATGCCAAGCTGTATTTTCCATTTTTTTCTACTTCTGAGATGTCTGCTGGGGACTGAGGCTTTTCTCTAGGTCACTTTCACTCACTCTCCCTCCCTATTTTAGGCTGTCTATTGGGGACAGGTGCTTTTGTCTAAGATACTTTCAATCACTCTCTCTCCCTATTAGCACATCCCTAGATTCTTCCTTCATAACGTTATCGATTATTTGAAGACAGCCATACCTTTGCATCAATTTCATATTATCATGATCCATTACTCGGCTGCCTTTAAATGACTTGTAAGAGATTTGTAGTTGCTGTCATGTCCACCTCAGCCCTACTTAATTATTAACCGGGGTCTGTGTGTTGCTAATGTGTAAAGAAAAGTGCTGGTCCCATGACATTTCCTGAGGCATACCACTTACAATCTCACCCTCTCCTACCACAGTTGATGGTGTAGTTCAAAGTCTATACTGTTATTTAATGAACTGTAATTATCTTTTTTAAATCTGCTTTGTTGTTCTGCCTTTGCAGATTCAAGTGACAGCAGTAACACTGAAGTGTTAGCTGAATATAATTCAGTTATTCCAATATATTTTTGATAAGCACTAAAGCTCTGTTTTTGTATTACACATTTTTCTACCTATATAAATGTTAGTAGATTTCATTTTTTCTACACTTCTGTGTGAATTAATCTGAAAAGTACCTTTTAAAATCATGAATATCTCCCACTAGAATGCATCTTTCATAAATTGCCACAAGGTTTACCATACACCAGCGGTTCATATTACTGTACTCAATCTGCTGGGTATAAAGCCCTGCAGTGTACTTATGTACAGTCAATCATTTTGTTCCTGTTAGTGATTCACTCAGTTCACCTCTACTGTTATAAATGCTGTCTCCTATTCTGCCTCACACCCCCCTCAAACAAACAAAAAAAAGCCCAGAACAACACCCAATAGTCCCACTTTTGCAATACATTCTGTGCAGCCTTAGTTATGTTTCCCATACTACATTTCATGATATGCCTCACTCACCGTAGTCATTTCAGGTAGAATAGCTACTACCTTTCTACACATACATCCAAGTTATGTTTCCTTCTTATTTACATGTGTATTTAAGTATGTATTTGATAGACATAAAAAAAATAAGTGAACTGAAGGGTAATTTCAAATAAGTTGTGTATTCCTCTCAGTTTCTAGTTATTCCATTCTCTAAAAAAAAGAAGCAACATTTTATACCTGACAGTTCAGTGTACTAGTGAGACAGAATTTAAATGGAGCCCTATCTCCCGAAACTGCTACAGGATCAAATAAAAAGGCATGGAAGTTACTCCCTTTTACTTTTATGCTCAGAATTTTTCAATATGAGGCTTGCCATTGTGCAAACGAAGGGTACAGCTGTTGTAATTTATTTATTTATTCTTTGTTGACCAGATTAGTCCCATTAGCCTAGTCGTCTCTTTTCAGGGGAGACCCAAGGTGGTATTTATACTACTAGGGGAAATTTGGCCAGGACATTGGGGAATTTCCATTACTCTTTATGATGGGCGCAGTGAGATCTTCTACATCTACATGAGCTACCACCAACTAAAGTTGATGGGGCCTTGGTTTAATGTCTCATCAGAAGGACGATACACTCAGGAGTGAAGCACACCCCTTATGCTGCACTGCAGTGTCAGTAACTGAGCTACCTCGTATGGAAATAGAACCCACAGCCTTCTGCACTAAAGACAAGTGTGCTACCTGTTGTGCCACTGACACTGCATACAGGTAATGTATCTTGAGAGCTTCATTGTCATTCTGTGAACTTATCTAAGGACATGAGGATTAACAGTCTAGTATATTAAACTAATAAATGGGTTATATGCAAAATATAACAGTGGTTTTAGACAAAGGTTAACCATAGAGTTGAAATATAACCATAATTCAAGTTCCTGGCCTTGACACATAATACCTTGATGCATTGCTGGTAAATAAAACAAACAGGACCTTGGGTACAGTAAATTCGGAGGGAGTGGAAGCCAAAGCCACATGAATTGCCTCTCAGCATGGTGAAACCAGACAGGGGGTTCAGACTACAGGACATCTTTGCAGACTGTAGCTGCATACTGGAGCAGGAAATATACTTGTGTTACTGTAGTATTCTGTTACCAATCTATACTTAGAATTATTCTGTCTGTGTGATATTTCAATATTTTTCATTAAATTGTAAGGTTACAACTGCTTTTGTTTTGAATCACTGAATGGTTGCTACCTCTTTCATGTTGAATACATGTGAAATATTTTTAAATTTATTTACATTCTGATGGCACAGGTAATGCTTGAAAAGGCTCTGAGGACTAGCCCACCTACCTGGTTAACAAATCAACTAAACAAATAAATAAATAAACAAACAAATGAGTTGGAGATCAAGCATAAACCTCAAGGAAGATGTGGAAACAGAAGGAGCCAGAAAGGAAGAATAACAACAGCTTAACAACAGCTTCAGAGGAAGGTTGAATATAAAACAAAACAGAAAAAGAAATAAGCCCTTTATGAAACTGTCAACCTATGTTAATTACTCCATCGGCAAAACACCCCTAAGAGTCGACTCTGTAATAATAGCTACACGCTCTAGGGACTTAAACCTTGTCACCACAATAAACAGAACATGCCGGAGGGATAGATTCCTGTCCCAGAGACTTCCCATACTCTGGAATAAACTACCTATCTATATCAAACAAAGCTCCTCATTAGCACTCTTCAAGAAAAGTCTTGATGATTGGATGGGAAATAGAAAATTCACCCCGGGGATCACCTCTGTGGCTCTGCTCGACAGTGGCACAGGAAAATAATTTTCTTGGGTGGCAAAAGCCAGGGTACCTTTTGGCTGGGCTTGTATAGGCCCCAGGGCCGACAGCTTAGTACCTACCTATGAACCTATGAACCTATAAGGGATCTGAGAACATATATAGACAACAATCTAGCCTTTGATCAACATGTAGCTAAGAAAATCATTCTATGCCATCCAACTTATAAGGAGGGTATGGTATCCAGGTACAAGGAAGTTATAGTACCACTCTACTCGACCATTATCAGACTTGTCATTGAGTACAATGCTCCCTTTGGTGTGTACCTAACCAGACACTTGCAACAGTTGGACTGCCGATAAAGGTTTCTCATCAGGGGAATTCAAGGCATGAATCCCCTGTCCTACACTGATCACCTAAAGGCTCTGTCTCTGTATTCAGTGTCCTACAGGCTGCTAAGAGGGGATCTTTGTCTGGCTTACAGGGATTCCTCAGACCCAACACTGATGGATCTGTTGCACTAGTGTAAAGCAAACAGCACCAGAAACACTAGATTCAGAGATCTGAACTTTGCTTGTGAAATAAACAGAATGTGCTGGAGAGAGAGACATGTACCAAAGGATCCTCGCTCTATGGAATAAGCCCTCCATCCATGAAAAACAGAGCTCCTCCCTAACCCTATTCAAATGAAACCCTAAATATTGGATGGGGAATCATAAATTTACCCGTGATCTGGCCCCCATGTCCTTTATGGACAGAGGCCATCAATAACAAAAGTGTTATCCTAATACCCACCAATATAAATTCCTTAGTTACCTCCCTGCTAACATGCCCCCCCATACTGATGTCCATAATATTTGGGACCCAAATGGTTTGGGGTTAGGTTAGGCTAGGCTTGTAAGGGCCCTAGTGGTCATTAGCCTAGTAACAACCTAT
>NC_056728.1:1392174088-1392176588 GCF_019279795.1 Protopterus annectens
TCACAGGTGTACATAACTACTTCATACATGTGTCATCACAGATCTGCAGATGTGTTTTATGCACATCACTTTACAGGTAGACAGACCTTCTTCATGTATGCTATCAAACAGGTATGCAGAACTGGTCTATGCATATCATTTGATGTGTGCAGACCTTCTCTATGCACATCACTTCATTTGTGTGCAGAACTCCTCTGTGCATGTCATCAAACAAGTATGAGTACTGTTTCATGCATATCACTTCTCAGCTGTGCAGAACTGTTCCATACCCATCAACTCTGACTCCACCCTGATGGATCTGTTGCACATTTGCAAAACAAATAGCATCAGAAATACTCATTCTAAGGACCTAAACCTCATCTGCAGTATAAACAAGACTGTTGGATGGACAGGTACAGTATGTGTCTCAAGGATTACCCCTGCTCTGGAACATCCATGCAAAGCAAAACTCAACCCCGACCCTATTCAAATGTAATTTGGACCAGTAGATGGGGCATCGCAAATTTACTCTGGGTTTGGTAACTATGTCCCTAATGGACAGGAGCGGTCTGTGAATATTTGATGTGTAGGAGCCTCTGTTGTAACCTTAAAATTCCAAGGGGTATTTCCATGTCAGCAATATTTTGATAAATTTGGGGTAAGCTAGGTTAGGCTTAAAAAAACTCTTGGGACAATAACTTAGTGATGACCAAGGAACCCATGAATCTAGGTGAACAGTACCTGTAATGTTAGAACATACATGCCTCAGGAAATATACCAATATAACAACTCACTTTAAGAACCACTAATAAATAAGGAGACATAAAAAAAGGTGTGTGGTGGTAGGTGAGAATCACTGCAGATAAATATATTGATATATTTACTTATTTACTTATTTAGTTTATTGTGGTAGTACACTGATCACAAAAGACCATTTACAGGCACAGCCCGGAATGCATATTAAGTAATTAATTAATTAGTATAACAATGTCATGATGCAGACTAGGTGCACAGAAATAAATAAATACATATTACATACTCATATTTAAGAAAAAAGGAAATATCCTACCTTGTTAGATGGCAGACAAACAGGGTGTTTTTCTCCAACACTGGCAAACAGAAAGGATAATGCTTAGTGCCAAAGGTTTAATGGGGACAGGGTCATGGATATCTCTTAAACTTTGGGGAAATAGGTGTGTTAGCTGCAGTATGCTTGACACAGAAATAAGGATGCAGCAGCCAGTTCAGTACTGAACTTATTCACCTCAGCGCCACCTTGTCAAGGCACTTATACATGTGACAAGCTGTTGAATCTGTGCAGAGTTAAGGACTACCACCCCCCAGTAACAGAGATCTCTTGTTTCACTGAGCCTGACTTTCATCCCTGAATGGAGTAAATACGCATGACAGATGACTGGTGGACCTGTTACCCCAAAGGTAAGCTGGATATAAAAGGAATAAAGTTACGTATAAAAAGGCATGCACCAGCACCTTAAATGGCATTATAAAATCAGACTAAATAAAGAAATCAAAGACCTATGAGTACTGCAACGAAGAAATCAGTAGGATGCAAACCTTTGTTTCCATGCTTTGTACACTAAAATGCATGGGCATTAGCACAGACTGAAGAGAAGTTATCAAGAGCAGAACAAGAAGAAATATACAAGAAAATTTTCATGAGCCAATCTGGACAAAAACTGTAGAATAGTAAGGATGAAAAGTGAAACACCGAGAAGAAATTTATAAGATTTCTTGCCAGACCCTCTTGGTCCATTTTATGACTCTACAGTCACAGACATAGACAATGGAAGCCTCTTGCTTACTGAGTATTTGAATTTCAGCAAATCTTCTTTCACCATACCATGTAGGAGGGGAGACTGGTGTGAATTTTATAAGGTATGGAGGAGGTACTCAAAATGGTGAAATGGACAAGAAACTAGCAGATGGAGTGGAAGCAGAAGATGTCTGTAAGATGGGAATTATTTGGAGAAAAGATGACCATGACTTGCACTACTGCATCTATTCTTGTTTAATATACTTGTGTTGGATATCACACTCAGGTTAGAAAGTACGTTTAACTTGCTGAGTAATGAAATTATGACTGTTGAAACGGCCAGAGGTATTAAGACCAGTTCAAAAATATGATACGCTATAGCTTGAAAGTGGGGATACAAGTATTACTTGGGATTTCATTCAAAAACTGCAATGGTATGTCCTTCGGTGACTGAAGGGAGATCTAGGGCAAATCCACATACTAGGAAGGAAGCAGAAACCATTTCATCTTTTCTAGTGATAGATTATGACCATAATCAGCAACTCTGTCCAGCTCAGTTTCAGCTTTGTATTCCCTCTTTGTTTAGCACTTCCTCCTCATTTAGAGTTAGCCTGACAGCTCTGTCTGCTGCAGTTCCTGATGCCTCATTGCACTCTCTTAATTCAGGCTATCTGCTCACACTTCCCTTTCAAGCCCAACCCCCCCCCCCCACCACACACACACTCTAACTTGTGGAACTACTGCATC
>NC_056728.1:1392181588-1392281588 GCF_019279795.1 Protopterus annectens
TCATTGGATACTCTTTTCAATCATAGTATAAGCACCGGCTTCATCCCAGCTGAATGGAAAATGGCCACCGGTATTCCCTTGCACAAAGGTGGTGCTTCCACTGACCCTGGGAACTAAAGACCTATTAGTCTGACTAGCCTTATCTGCAAGACCATGGAGCAAATCATCATGGACCATATCAACAAAGACATAAGTAATCTCCAAACATGACCCTACTCAGTTTGGATTTGCCAAAGGGAGATCATGCCTGTTAAACCTGGTGGACTTCTTTGAGACAGTCACCAAGACCCTGGATAAGGGGAAATCAGTACATACAACCTATCTAGACTTAGCCAAGGCTTTTGACACTATCCCCCACTCAGGCATCATTGACAAACTCACCCAGCTAGGTATCAACCCTTATATCGTTAGATGGGTCACTAACTGGCTCACTGATAGAACACATATAGTCAGAATATGGGAATCCACCTCCAACAGCAGACCTGTAACCAGTGGTTTTCCACAAGGATCAGTCCTGGAACCTCTACTGTTTGGAATTTATTTCTCCAAAGTACAAGCAAAAACTAAAGGTCTGTGGCCGACAAAGTTTGCTAATGACTGCAAACTGGGAGCGGTCATAGAATCTCCAAATGATGTCAACATCCTACAAGAGAGTCTTACAAAAACAAATGATTGGTGACAAAATCATGGCCTTAAAGTCAATGCAAAAAAATGTATTATCATCCCTTTCAGTAAAAGCGATGTTCCTGCTAACTACAACATCAATAGCAACACCCTTGCACTCAGTGGTAACAGACCTGGGCACACAGATTGACAGCAACCTTACCTTTGACCACCATGTCTCTACAGTGGTAAGAATGGTATTCTATAATGCTCATCTCATAAGCAAGGCAATTGTCTCCAGAAAAAAAGAAATTATAATCTCCCTGTACTCTTCCCTCATCAGGCCAATAATCGAGTACAATGCCATTTTTGATATGTATCTTTCCAAGCACCTTTATTCTGTTTCATACAGACTACTCAGAGGTGATATATGCCTTGCATATAAGACAATTTCTGACTGCTTTATTGGAACTGCTGCATATCCGCAAGTCAAATGGTACATGGGTTACTCACTCAAAATGCCTTACCCTGGTATGTGACATTAATAGAACCTGCTGGAGGGACAGATTTGTCTCCCAGAGGTTACCATACCTTTGGAACAGACTCCCACTTCATGTGAAACAGAGCACACCTCACTGGCCCTCTTCAAACTCAGTCTGGATGATTGGATGGGTACCTGTAAATTCACCCTGCGGGTTCCACCTGTATCCTCTTGGACAGGGGCAATAGGTGCCAATCGTGGAATAAGGGTAGAACTTGGCTAGCCTTGTAATGGCTCTAGGGCCATAAGCCTAGTAACTTTCTATAATCCTACGATCCTGCTTTTTGGCGATATGTTACATCTCTATTGTTACAAAGTACAGTGCAAATATCACAGCTTGAGACAATAGATACTCCTCCACCATATAACTGCTCTACTCAGAGAAATAAAGTTTGGATATTTCATAGTAGCACTTATTACCCTAGAACAGCGCTATGATTTTAAAATCGATGCTCTGTCTGTTAAAATGCAGTGCAGAATTCCATGGTTCCAGTCAGGTAAATAATACAATACCAAAAGTTGCTTCCTGCAATTATTTAAAACAAACACACACACACACACACACACACACACACACACACACACACACACACACACACACACACACACAAAGTAACAGACAGAGACACAGACAGACAAACAGAGACACACATGTATAAATGCAGTGTATTTGAATGTGATATTAACATTCTCAATCTTGGGCCCTAAACTGCTTTTTGATAACTTCAAAGTGACACCATTTTACTTCATTATGATTATGTCTCCATGCAGACAAACTGAAACCTTCAATCTTTTGGCTTTATCCTTATTTGGTACCTCCACTAATGGTAAATGAGCTATTCATTAATTAAAAGTTGCACTATGGCTTCTCTTTTAATTAATGATAAATTAGAGGATTATGATCGAGTTTCCAATTGTAGCCTGCTTATTATGTGCTCAGGACATGAGTTCCAAGAAATTCACGTTGTGAAGTTCAAGAGGTAAATCTTGGCATCCATGTCGAGAACACATAATAAGTTATGATCGGTGATCCCATCATAATTCTTTGAAGCGCATGGTGATTTATCTGCTCCATGTACTACTAGTTACAGAAAAATAAAATAATAATAATATATATAAAAAAAAAAAAAAAGCAAAGTGATGTGCTGGCTTTGAAAGCTGGTAAAACAATGGATTACATCCTTACGGATTCCCAGTCTAAGGGAAGCTGTTTGTCCTAAATACACTTTCAATGGATAGAATCTAGTACAACAGCAGGCAGAGATGGAGTTGAAACTAAGCCATTTCATATTCTCCTGCTGCTGTTACTGGTCAGTTCTGTCGCTAACAGTGCCAGATTCCATCTTAACAGCACCTTTCTAAACATTATTAAGACTGGATCTCACACTAACGTAGCACTGAACAGGATGTCATTTTACTGACACTGGAGCATAAGCATGACGCTCCACACACTGCATATTTTTCTTAAACAGGTTTATTAAATTATCACTTATGTTGTTGCCTCACAGTAAGAAGTTGTCCTGTTCGATTCTCAGCTAAAGCATATTCTGTGTGGAGACATGCGTGAATGGACGTACCTTCGGTGAAGGTTGTACATCAGGGCTGGCAACTCGGTACGTAAAAATCTACTGCCAATCATTAGCATACCGGAGTTCCGCTGTGGCGACCCCTAACCGGGAAAAGCCGAAAGATACAACAACTTATGTCATAACCACACAAACATTAATAGAAAAGAAAGCTAACCATATTAACATTTTTCCATTTACACAGATTATATATGACACATTCCTTTTCTTTAGAACATTTGTCTTTCAGTCCAGCATTACAAAAGGTAGGAACATTTAAATAGCTGGATCACTATGGTTTGAATGCATTGTTAAAACCTATTATGTCATTGTATATTTAAGCACTTAATATTTCAGAAGACATTTGTAAATGCCCAGTGATGTTCTGATAAATGAAAGATTGCAAATAATTTTGCAAAGATATTTTTCTGTTTTGTCAGAATGTCTCCAGTGTGCTCCTATACACACCTGAAGAGACTTTGTCTCTCTTCATAAAATTCTCTCCATGTAAGTTGCATAAAGTTGCATCGCACAGTAAGGCTCGATGGTTCATTTTATTATTAGCACTAAGACAGCATTCAAACAATACTGACAATCTGCAATTGTAGTTGTTAGTGAGCACTTCAAAACTCCTTCACTATTGTGGTAAATGTAGGAGTAGATCTGCTGATTCAAATTCTTTTTCACAATCAATACAGTTATTTTCTTATTAAGTGAATTTTTTATTGTTATGTGAATGTGTTTTGTTTTTGCTACAATCTCAGCAAAGGGAGCTAGAAGTGAGAGCACAGACTAGGATTAACTCAACCTGCTAATTTCAATACTTACATATTGGCCTAAACCTATCTGTATCACTTAGTCGTTATCCCAGCCCTAACAAGAGCCTTGGTCAACAGCTTTCAACCAATCAGGGACAAATCTCAACAGAATCAGGGACAAATCAGAAAAAAATCAGGGACAATTAGGGACACTTTTAAAAATTAGTTCTATTAACTTGACGCATTAACAGAATTAGAGAATGTAAATTAATGTACATTTCCTAAAGTAAAATAAGTATCTAGCTCTTAATTATTGTCATTCACCACCTTTTGTCCAAAATGCACCAGTGTTAAGAGTGATTAAGAGGGATTGAGCTAAAATCTGAGTCAAAATCAGGGACATCCCTGAAAATCAGGGACAGTTGAGAGGTAACTTAACACTGTATCTAATCTCATGTTCAGAAATCTTGACCCCACTCCCAGGTACACTTTTATTTTAACAACAAACCCTTACTCTAGCCCTAAGCCTAAGTTTGAAAAAATACACCTAACCACAGCCCTATTATTACTGACTTTAACATCTAGCTTAATCCTTAATGTAGCCTTAGTTATAACATTATTCATTGTTATAATGCTGATTTTAACAGTAGGCCTAACATTAAACTTTAATCCTGGTTAACAGTGTAACCCAGTTCCTGTTGTTAAAATGAGTAGTAGCCCTAACCTTAGTATAACGTCTGCACTAATCCTTACCTATTTCCTAAACCTAATGATAGCCTAATTCTAGATTTAATGCTGACTTCAGACTAATATATATAATGCAAGACTCAGATGATCTAGCTCAGAGAAAAAAATAGAAAAGCAGTTCAGCATTCTTCTTTACTTAATGAAATAATTAGTGAAAATACGAAAGAAAAATACTTTTTTAATTTCTCATTTTAATGAATGAAATATGATCTGCACACTTCCATCCGTCATTCTTTTGCATTTTGAGCATGAAAGTCTGTTATTTCAGAGGAAATTCCGGCGAGCTATTTTCTTTAATGTTTTCCTAACAGATTCAATAGTGAAACAGTTTTTAAATTTTCATCGTGAAACAAATTAGAATATGTATGCCATTTTTTTCTTGCTCAGAATGCAAAATAATACAAAACGCACTCTAGGCATTTCAGTGAGAGAAAGTGGATACAATTTCTTCTTATTAATGTCAGTGGTACAACGCATAGCACACTTGTCTTTGGTGCTAGAAGAGATTGGATTGCCGACACTGCAGTGCAGCATTATGGTATGTTGTCCTTTGGATGAGATGTCATCTACCTGAGCTGCTGGTAGCAAAGGTGGATGTAAAAGATCCCATGGCACTTACCGAAAAGAATAGAGAAAGTTCCCAGATGTCCTGGCCAAATATCCCCCTATAATATTAATAGCACCTGGGGTCTCCTCTGAGAAGAGGCCATTAGCTTAGTGGGACAAACCTGGTCAACAAAGAATAAATAAAACAACATACTTTGCTGCTTATTTAATGTCCACATGATTATGTTCACAGTGAGTGACAGTGTATGGTACATCCATTCACTTTCATAAGAAAATATTAAACAGGCCCTTCCAGAATGCCCTATTTATGTTGTAAGTGAGGTTTAGGTACCTGGAGAAAATGCTTCTGGTGCTGTTTGTTTTGCAGAGGTATAACTGGTCCATTAAGTCATGATCAGAGGATGTTTTGTAGACAAGTATAAGTAGCCTGTCAACAGCATGTAGGTAACTGAATGTAAGGACAAGGTTTTGAGGTGGTTCACATAGGACTTATTTTCTAAACCATGCATTCTTTTTGTGAGGAACTTCTGTGGATGTTCCTTTTGCTGCATATGCCTAGTCAGGTACATGCCAAAGGGGGGCACTGTACTCAGTGACTGGTCTTATGAGAGCAGAGTACAATGGAACAATGACATCCTTGGGCCTGGATGTCATACCCTTGTTTATAAGTTGTGCAACATACAATGATTTCCTTACTACTTTAAAAACATGATTGTCAAAGGCCAAATCACTATTTACATGTATTCCCAAATCCCTAACAACTGGGTCTATTCTTACGGGAGTGGCTGTCTTACTGAAAGATACTATTATGAATTTCTTGTCATTGAGTTTAAGGCCATGACTCTGGCATCAGTTATTAGTCTGTCTCAGGCCATCTTGGTGGGTATTTGTGTCTTGGGGGGAGTCAATGAATGCACTTCATATGTAATCATCTGTGAACTTGGTCAGACAGAGGCTTTTGACATTAGCCTCAACTTCAGAGAAGTACATGCCAAGCAGCAGCAGCCCCAGCACTGACCCATGAGGTACTCCTCTAAAAACTGGCCTTTTTGTGGAAGTAGACACTCCTTACCTAACTGAGACCATATCAGAGATGGGTCCTGTCTGCAAGACAGTTGGTTATCGACTGGTGATGTTGTGGTTAATACCTAATTCAGTGCGCTTGTTTACAATGTCCAAGTGAAGTATTGTGTTGAATGCTTTGGCTAGGTCAAAGTAGGCAGTGAGTATCATCTTGCTCTTTTCCATTGTTTTGGTGACCTTCTCGAAGAAGTCAACCAGGTTGCGTAGGCATGACCTGGCCTTGATGATACCAAGCTGCATTGGATCTAGTTTCTGTAAGTATTCTATATCATTATTTAACATATCCATGATTATTCCTTCCATGACTTTACATATTAAACTAGTCAGGCTTATAGGTCAATAGGTCATGGCCTGCAGTGGGATATACGTTGCAGTCATCCATTCATTTGGCACAAAGCTTGTTTAGAGGCTGTGGTTAAATAGTGATTCTAGATGGCCCACTAGTTCATGTCTCGCTATTAAGGAGGCATCCTACAATATTATTGTGTTCTACTGCTGCAGTTATCATGGCCTTGGAAAGTACCTTCAGGAACCGTTCCTTAATGATAGTTGGGGGAAGTTATGGTTAAGGGTACTTCATGAAAGTATGCTGGAGGGAGGGTGGATAAAAGTGGAGCTAAATTTGTCAGCCAGGAGATTTGTTATATCTTCTAGATCAGTACAGGTGGTTCCATTTACAATTAGTTCAGTACATTGTTGTCTGTATTGCCTTTGAGGTTGCAGAAATATCTGAAGTGTTCTTGGTCTGGGAGCCTATTTTTACCTCAGATTTGGCTTTGGTGGACTTCAGAAGCCCTCTGAGTTTCTTATTTAGATTCATGATGGAGTTTTTACCTTGCCAGTCATTGCATCCCCTAATTTTTACCATGAACCTATTTATGTTTGGAGTCTGCCAGGGTGCCATGCTTTTTGAGTTAATCCTACACTTGTTATGGGTGGGTACAACTGTCTCTATGCAGTTGCTAACATGATTATACAGGGTTTCCATGAACAATTCAGCACTGACAGCAGCAAACTCAGGGTTTGTGGGGCTTGGAATTGTGCTAAGGTGTCAATTTAATACTAGGAAGTTTGTCTTAGAATAATTATTAAAAATTCCAGGGTTAGACGGAGTTGCAGGTTTTACTTTTATTTCAAAGGAGACAACTTTATAGTCCAACCTGACCAATGAGGAAAATACACTAAGGATGGTGCAGTATTCTCCCAAGTTTGTGAAGACCAGATCAAGGATATTTGTGCCCTTAGAGTGTGTACAGACTAGCTGTTACAGGGTATTTGTGTTTACAAAGTCCAGTAATCTCTGGGTATGCATATCAGATGTTGTGTGTGATTTGCTGTCTATAGTGGGGTAGTTAAATTTGTTCATGAACATGGTGTTGGGTTGAATGGAAAATGTCTTCAGTACACTTAAGTATGTGTTATGGGTTTTCTGGGTCATGGAGAGGGGCCTATAGTTTGCAAGGATATGATATGAGACACAGAGAAGCTCAAGCACATCATAATAATTGAACAGGCTTGAGGTGTGTATGGGTTTCATGTAAATTGAGACAATTCCATCTTTTGTCCCTTCCTGTGCAATAGGTGGACTAAACATGTGGAAGAAATTGAAGCACTGCACTGCAGGGGTGTTCTCCATGGCTTTAAACCAAGTCTCAGTAAAGTACAGTTTTGTACCTACCATAAATGTAGATGTTCGAAGATCCACATTGCTGCAGTCCTTACATATGGGTAGTCAGCTGTCCTCGGTCGGCCCGAATACCAAAGTATTAGGTTGACGTCGGTCATGGCGCTCAGATCTGACATCAGAGCGTCAGGGTATAAAAGCGCATGACCGACGTCATATCCTCAGTCTTTTCTTGCCCCAGATGTCAGAAGGCCCTAAAAAGAAAGGCCACAGCCCAAAAACAACCATCACCCAAACCATATAACCATGGCAAACTACAGAGGGGAAGGAGGGAGGGTAAATTGGACTGCAGCAATGTGGATCTTCGAACATCTACATTTATGGTAGGTACAAAACTGTACTATGTTCTTCATCTCACATTGCTGCAGTCCTTACATATGGGTAGAATCCCAAAGCAGAGGTAAAGGGAGGATGGCAAAATCATAAAGCATTAGGGGCTGCTAAAATGCCCTGTAATATTGCAGTGGCAAATCCAGCCCTAGACTTAGAATAAAGAGGAAGGTGGTAATGTTTAGAAAAAGTATGTACTGAACTCCAAGTGGCTGCTTCCAAAATATCTTTTGTAGCTACCCCCCTTAGAAAGGCAGTAGAAGTGGCAGTAGCTCTAGTGGAATGAGGTCTGATTCCAGCCGGAATCTCCTTACCATGATGGGAATAGCAGAAAGAAATACAAAACCAATCCATTTAGAAATAGTTTGTTTTGACACAGGTTTTCCCTGAGAACCCAAAGCAAAAGAAACAAACAACTGCTGAGACTGCCTGAACCCTTTGGTTCTGCTCAAATAATAACGCAACTGCCTGTGAATATCCAAAGTATGCAAAATCTTCTCCCCTTTATTTTGGGGTTTGCATAAAAAGTAGGCAAATGAATAGTTTGGTTCAAGGCCACACTAGAAACCACTTTAGGCATAAAGGAAGGATTAGTACGCAAAGATACCCTATCCTTATGAAAAATCAGGAAAGGTTCCACTGCCATAAGGGCCTGTAATTCAGAAACCCTTCTTGCAGAGGTAATGGCCAACAAAAAAGCAGTCTTCCATGATAAATACTTTAACTCGGCAGTAGCTGCAGGCTCAAAAGGTTGTAGAGTAAGTTTTTCCAACACAAAATTGAGATCCCAAGCAGGAGTAGGAGCTCTATTGGGGGTCTTATGTTCTTTGCCCCTCTAAGAAACTGCTTAAACAAAGGATGAGAAAATAAAGGAGGGTCACAGTCATAGTGAGCAGAAATGGCTGCAGCATGAACCTTTATCGAGGAGAAAGACAAACCCTTGTCCAATAGCTCAGTAAGATATTGAAGAGAAATACTTAAATCAGGCTTGGAAACATCAAAGTCCTTGCTTTGCTCCAAATAAAAATCTCCTCCATTTATCAGCATAAACTTTCCTTGTACTAGGCCTTCTGGCCTCCAAAATAACATTCAAAACTTGTTGTGGAAGCTGAGACCCTCCAGGGTCTAAAGCAGAATATGCCAGGCTGTTAGACGCAGAGACTGAATCTTGACATTGAGGAAGTGATTGTCCTCCTGAGACAAAAGATGCGGAATCAAAGGCAGAGGCCATGGAGGCTCCGTGCTAAACTCCTCAGTAGTGGGTACCAGTGCTGTCAAGGCCAATCGGCTATCAGAATCATGGATGGCCTGTCTTGTCTGGCCTTCAAGAGTACCTTGGGAATGAGAGGCAGAGGTGGAAAGGCATAGACATGAAGATTGCTCCAACTGAATGATAGAGCATCCACCTTCCAAGCTGTGGGATGAAACCTTTTTGTGCAAAACTTTGGCAACTGGTAATTTAGTGGAGAAGCGAACAGATCTATGTCTGGAGTCCCCCATAACACTGTCAACTTTTGAAATACATGAGGATCCAGTTTCCACTCGTGAGGATCCACTATTTGTCTGCTCAACACATCTGCTAAGGAGTTCTGTGCTCCTGGTAGAAACCTTGCCTGAAGATTGAGGTGTAAACTGAGAGCAGTCTCCCACAAAATCATCGTTTGCCTGCAAAGAGGGTACGAATGGGTTCCCCCTTGCTTGTTGATGTACCACATGACAGTAGTGTTGTCTGTTTGAATCAACACCTGCCCTGGGAGAAGTAAATCCTTGAAAGCCATCAATGCAAATTGGACTGCTAACATCTCCTTCAAGTTGATATGCAAATGTTGAAGTCTGACAGGCCACGTGTCTTGCACCCATTTTCCATTGAGGTGTGCTCCCCAAGCCTTGTCTGAGGCATCTGTCGTTAGAATCTGACTCGCCTCTGGTCGGGTCACAGAGAGTCCCTTGTTTAGGTGACATTCCTGAGCCCACCACAAAAATTCCTTCTGAATGCAAGGTATTATCTGAATGACAGTGTCTAGATCCTGGCAGTGTTGTGTCCATACATTTTGAGATACCATTGAAGCTTCCTCATATGCAGTTTGGCATTGGGAAGCACCAGAATACAAGATGCCATGAACCCCAAGGCTTGAAGGACTGTCCTTGCAGTCAGCCTGGACTGTAGAGACATTTGATGGAAATAAAGAGAAAGGCTTCTTTGTTTGTCCGGGGTCAAAAAGCCATCTGGGAAGCTGTATTCAGTCTCACACCCAGAAAGCACATGTCCTGAGAGGGTACTAGACTGGACTTTGTTTCGTTCACAGAATACCCTAGGCATCTTAACACTACCATCACATACTGTAGATGATGAAGAAGTTCGTCCTTGTCTTGTGCAATAATCAGGCAATCGTCCAAATAAGGATAAATCTGTATTCCTCTTAACCTGAAAAAGGCTATCACTGGAGCCAGAACCTTTGTGAACACTCTGGGTGCAGTAGATAAGCCAAAGGGCAATGCAGAGAACTGATAATGTAAATTTCCAGCCCGAAAACGTAGGTACCTCCTGCAACTGGGCCTGATAGGAACATGAAGATAAGCCTCTTTGAGATCCAGAGTTACCATCCAGTGATCTTTTCCCAGCAGAGGTAAAAGCTGTTGTAACGTCAGCATTTTGAACTTTGGAATGTCCAGATAAGTGTTAAGGATAGATAAATCCAAAATTGGTCTCCACGTGTTTCCTTTCTTTGGTACTAGAAACAGGCGAGAGTAAAATCCTAGGCCCACTTCTGACAGAGGAACTGGCTGTATAGCTCCTATTTGAAGAAGTATAGAAATCTGCTTGTGAGCCTCTATCCTTTGCTGAGGAGGAACGTCTGGCATGCCTTTGAAAGGAGGCAATGTATGGAAATAGAACTTGTAGCCTTGGTTTATAATGTCCAACACCCATTTGTCCTGGGTGACTAAAAGCCAGTTTTGCTTGAAAAGTGCTAACTTTCCTCCCAAAGGAGCTGCCAGGCAAGAAGAATCTGGCAGCTGAAAATGCAGGTCATTGGGCCTGTTTACGAAAGGACTGGCCCCTGCCTTCCCCTGCAGGTTGTGCAGGCGAACTCCAAGTTCTAGGCCTGAATGTACTCTGAGCTCTGCCCTTGCCACGTCTAGATCTATCCCTAGACTGAGAATCAGAAGAAGGGTACGTCCACCCCTTAGTAGGCCAATTTCTACTAAACTTTGGAGGTTGCACCTGCAAAAAATCTTTAACAGTCTGCATAGACTTAGCCTTGTCTTCCATTTTCTTCAAAACCAACTCCACAGGGGGACCAAACAAAACTTCAGACTGTAAAGAGGCATCCAGAATTCTAGTTTTAACATGCTCAGACAAATTCTGATCCTTAAGCCAGGCGTGCCTACGAAGAACTGAACCAGTGGCAGCCACCCTAGAAGAGGCCTGTACAGCATCAAAACCACACTGCAAAGAATGCTTACCCACCTGTTCAGATACATGTACTAAATCCTGCAATTCTTTACACTCAATGCCCTCTGCCAAAGCATCCACTTTAGATTTTAGCTGAGAAAGGTGGAAATTCTGATACTTCAGCATATGAAACTGGCAATTTAAAGCCCTCATTGCTAAAGTAGAAGAGGTATACACCTTCTTACCCCATCTATCCAAAGCTCTAGCTTCCTTATCTAGAGGAACAGTTCTTAACAACAGAGGCTCTAACACCCTTAGGCCCCTGACTAATAGTTTCCGGGTCCGCCCTAGGACTCTTATACAGATATTTATGAGCCTCAGGCACCCTGTAATACCTGTCCAGTTTAACTGGCGCAGGAGGCAAAGAATCTGGATTAAGGGAAGCCTCCGAGAAAACATCTTGAACAACATCCAAAACAGGAGGTATAGCCAAGGGTCTATGCTGTGGTAAAACAAGAATTCCCTAAGCCTCTTCCGTGAATCAGAGAAATCCTGTCCTTCCCACTTAAAATGCTCCCTCATGGAATGCAGAGTTTCTGACAAAGAAAAATCCTCTGGAGGAGAAGCAGAAGGAGTGGAATCCTCTGCATCAGAATCCGAATAAGGGGGAAAATCTTGAATATCTTCAGCAGAAGACTCTGAGTCATCTGAGGCCTGATCCAAACTTTCCAACTCTGGCTCCACCCTGGGCCTCTTATCAGGAGGGGGCATAGAACCTCTAATTAAAGTAATCAAATCTTCTGCCATTTTAAGCATGTGCTTTTTAGGCACAGACCCTGAAGTACCTGGAGTGACACCAGAGGAAGGCAAAACAGAACTGCCCTTAGAAGAAGCCTTAGAAATAGTAGCAGAAGGCCTAACCACCTTAGGCATAGAGGGAGAACAGTAACCTGAGAGGCCCCTTCAGCCTGACCTGACTCCTGTGAGGCCACATCCTGCAAAATCAAAGTTTCCCCCTGAGACTCAACAGAAACTTCAGTCGGATCCACCTGTTCCACTGTAGCTTCTACAGGACCGGGGTCCAAGCAGACGAATCATCCTGTCTAGTTTTCAAAGATTTGTCTTTGCGCTTCTTGGAAGCGGGCGTGGAGGATCCGGCGGCATATTATAATTACACCGCTTACCAAAGACTAACCTAGCACAATCTAACCTTCTTTTATGGTGCGCTTATTAAACCTAGCACAAAACCGACACCCGACTACGTCGTGCTCAGGTCCCAAACAAGGAATGCAAAGAGTGATAATCCCTATGCGGTATCTGTTTCCCACAAGAAATACAATTATTCACTTTTTCTGACATCCGGAATTAACTGAGGCAAGAAAAACAAAATATTCCCCAACAGTACTTAGCCAACTTGGTTTCGGTCTGAAACTCAGAATCTGAAAATTTCAGAGCGGTGACGGCACTTGCAACGCTGCTTCTGCATCGGACCATGCGGCAAAAAAGACTGGGGATATGACGTCGGTCATGCGCTTTTATACCCTGACGCTCTGATGTCAGATCTGAGCACCATGACCGACGTCAACCTAATACTTTGGTATTCGGGCCGACCGAGGACAGCGGACTACCCATATGTAAGGACTGCAGCAATGTGAGATGAAGAACATCTGCAGAAATGTCTATATTCTCCAGGGTGAAGAGAACGTGCAGATGGTTGAGTTTCTTGTTTAAACTCCTGGACATGAGCAGTAATATGTGTTCTTGTGTTGGTTTCACTATGTTGGGGGGTTTTATCAGATTGTCATTGACTAAGAAATGCACTATGGGAAGGAAAAGGTTTTACTCTATATATGAAAGCCTAAAGGGGCAAGTGCAGGCCATCCCTTGCAAGCCGTGTGGTCTGTCTTCCATATCCACTCAGGGTGATAAATATTGCACGCCCTTCGAATGACTGCAAAAACTAAGACAATTGTTAAAGTCAATTATCTTCTATTTATAAACTGAAACAATGACTGGAGCGAAGAGTGGAATAACCACAATGGCAAATGATTCTTTAGCTTTCTTCCACTTTATTAAATCGTGGACTTCTTCAGAAAAACCAGGACGCCTCCCTACATCCTGGTTTTATATACATAAACAGGAAATGATGTAAAACAAGTGAAAGTACTATCTTACATTCATATATAAAAAAATTAATTCAGTTGTGAAACATTGGAACAACGTAATATCATTGTTACAACTTATAGTTGTTTCAACAAATTGAATGATGCCTTAAAAAAGGCATAATTAAAATGTATTTTTATTTTTTGTTCTTTTTCTCTTTTTCTTTTTGTCATTGATTTTCTAAAACTTAACTGAACTACACAACTGCCTCTGTTTCATGTCGTGTTGTGATTGTGTTTGTACATACTACAATCCCACTAAAAAATCTATTAAATGCTAATGGCAACTAAAACTGAATGCCACCTCATTGTTGAAATAAAATGGGTCACTGTCTGGTGAGAGCCAATGTTTGACAGAACAAAGTCTGTCGATAGAACTTCCTTGTAAAGTTCAGTTCGGGTTGCCGAAGTCAAACTTGTTGTTTTTGTGTTCCAAGACAGAGTGAAGACAGAGGGATGACTGCAGAGGTTTCCTCCCAGGATCCGTTACTCAATGTATCCATCCACACGACGCCGGGCGGTACAAGAGCGGTTTGTGCTGAAGAGCTTGACCAGTGTAAGGAGCCCGAGGATTTAATCAAAACTATCACGGAGATAGTCTACAAATGTTTAAACCGGAACACAGCCACGGTCGAGAATAAGGGAGCCGGTGGAGTTCCAAATGTTAAAGTGAGTGTTTTCTCCGATATACCAAAGAATGCCGTAAACGATACTATTGGTTTCAACACTGTTGGGGATAGAAATGACATCTCGGACAGATCGGAGTATGCTGGAAATGTCTGGGGTTTCGTCACAAAATTACAGGCGAATCCATTTTCCGATATCCGAAGTTTGAACAAAGTGCAATCAGTAAGTAACACTAATTCTTTTCAAAATTGCAAAAAAATGGTTTTTGAACTTGAACGTTTGGTAGCCAGGCACGCTACTTTGAGCCTGGAGATTCAATATCTAACAGAATGTGTTGCTCGTAACATAGTGCCAAAAGGCCTTAGGACAGCTAAATATCCAAATTGTGTCAGTCCAGGGGACGAATTATGCTCTAAGCTGACCCAATTATACAACGACACGGGCATCAGTATGATGCGGATTTTGTTGGGACACTATGAAGGAGAAGTTAAAGTTTTACTGGAGTTTTACTGGAGTTTTACTGGAGAAAATGAAATCACTTGATAATGACATTAAACAGTGTAGTTGTTTCAACGAGTGTGCTTCATTTTATAACAGTATTGAAGCCAAGACCAACAGGCTTAGAGCAACTATTATAGTAAGGAAACAAAACAAGCTAAGGAGAGATATAACAGCCTATGAGGCTAACCAAGGTTATATTTGTTCCTACAATGAGAGTAAAGATGTGAACAATAAGGATTCACATACAGATACATCAGTAATCAATGGTTCTGAGACAAGAGAACCATCAACAAGGGTAGTAGCTACGGACCAGGTTACAGATTTTGTACCGGTGGCTATCATAGACAGTTCTACCAGTAAAAGTCAGCAGCAGCAACAACAACATGTGGTACACATTGATAGTGTATCTACTAATGACAATGATGAATCTGCCAATATTGAAGCTATTGCTTCTACGAGTTTCGCTGAGGTGGTAAATAGTAACAACAGTAAAAAGTCTGTTCCTTTTCAACAACAGAGGATACAGCCAAAGAGGACTACCAGGTGGTACAATTCCACCCAGTACAGGGCAAAACCAAAAGGGAAAGGCAGAAAAAAGTGGTGAATGCACCACACAGTGACAAAGCGTATCACATCAGTGTTGTAAATTTTAGTGATTGTTCTGTAACTGATGCATGTATAGATGTGTTAAGAAAGGGATTTAATTTCATTCCTGCTAATAACATCAGAATTGGCAATTTGCTGGTTGACTTTAGATTATACATGCGAAAATTAAATCTAAGATACATCTTACAAGATGTTCAAGTCAAAGGCTCAATGAGTGGCAGGAGATTAAAACGTCCAAGCACATTTAATCCTGCCTTAGTGAACACTTTACAGGTTTTTCAAAAAACATGTGAATTGGAATTTAGGAAAATGGATGTCAGGGGAACAGAAGACAATTTAACCAATTCAGAGCGTGATGCTCTGTCTCACTTGTCCAGCTCTCCTGACATTAGAGTCATGAAGGCGGACAAGGGGGGAAAGCTAGTCATCATGAATAAGGTTGATTATGTGGAGGGCATTTCTGCCATGCTTAATGACACCAATTTTTATAAAGGTGTCAGCATTGACTTTGTCTTGAATAAATACAGGAGGGTAGACACCCACCTTTTTGATATGTTATGCCAAGATGAAATAGATGATTCAGACTACGATTTTTTGATGGTAGAACAACCAAGACTGGGCAATTTTTTTGGAATACCAAAATTACATAATGACGATGGAGAAGTAACATTTAGGCCCATTATATTGGCTAGAAATTCAAAAACTGAAAGTCTATCAATTTGGTTAGATGATATATTAAACAAAATAGCACAAAAGTCCGAGTTTTACATAAGGGACTCCTGGCATTTGCTAGAGAGTTTAGGAAGGTCCAATATTACGTTTGAAGCAATTCATTTTGCAACACTAGATGTCAAAAGTCTTTACACTAGTATAGACCAGGATTGTGGTATAGAACATCTGAGGAACTATTTGACACACAACACTGAATTACAGAATTCTAAAATTAACACAATCTGTACTTTGATGGAAATAGTGTTGCACAACAATTTCTTTGAATTTAACAACAAGATTTACCAACAGATCTCTGGTGTAGCGATGGGGGCTAGAGTTGCTCCGGCGTTCGCCAACATCGTTATGGCAGATTGGGAGCAAGAACATCTCAAAAGACATCCTCTTTTTGGTAAAGCTCTGTTTTATGGCAGATACATAGACGATCTAGTTTTTGCATGGGCGGGAGATAAAACTGAATTCGAGACTATGGTTCAGGATTTAAACGGAACCACTAGTTTTTTGGTTTTCAAACACAGTGGATATGGTAAAAGTATTAATTACTTGGATATTAGACTATATATAGATTCTACAGACAATATATTACACAGTAGAATCTATAGAAAGCCTTGTTTCACCAACCAATATTTACATAAAGAGAGTTTGCACCCTGCTCACATGAAAAGAAATGTTATAAAAGGTCAGATAATAAGGCTTAGTAGATTAACATCTGAGGATAACATCTACCAAGAAGAGTTAATGCAGTTAAGGAATCTATTCTTAGCTAGAGGTTATAAAAAACACATGTTAAAGAGGATTGAAAATGAAGTTAGAGGACTCCGTAATGGAGTAGCAAGGCCCATCTTGTCAAACAATAGTGTGAGATACATGGAAGAAATAACCACAGGTGTCACCCCCCACAGAGATGATCCATCAGATTTCCATCTAGCATTCCCGCTTCCAATTACCAATCAATTAAATAACATCAGAGGCATCATAGAGAGAAATTGGGGTATCATTTTAGGGAACAGAGACCTTATGGCTTGTGTAGGTATCAAACCATGTTTTACATATAAAAATGTTACAAATGTAAAGAGTATGCTAGAGTCAGATCACACTAAAAGGGAGGTAAGGAATAGGGACATCAGTAAAAAGAAAGGAACTTTTAGTTGTCAGAATTGTAGACAGTGTAGGTTCATCACCAATACCTCGTTTGTGACAATTGGACATACAAAAAAGACCTTTTGGGCATACAAGTATTACAACTGTAACAGTGAGTACGTGGTTTATTCAGCCATGTGTTGTACCTGTGATAGTTACTACATGAGGAAAACAAAAAGAATGCTCAAACGTAGGATTTATGAACATAATCTGGCCATCAAAAATAGAGACAGGAACAACGCTTTGGCTAGACACTCACAAGAGTGTGTGGATTTTAAGAAGTTTGAGTTTTTTGTTTTGGACCACGTAGAGAAATGCCTACTCAAGGGTGATCTTAACAACAAATTGGAGCAGAAAGAGTCAATATGGCAGCTATGCTTAGGAGCTGACGTACCCCCTGGATTAAATGAAGGGATAAACATTAAATGTTTTTTAAATAATAGAAATTAAGAAAATAACAATTTTTGTTTTTTTCGTTTTATTTCTATTTCCATTTTTGACACATTATGGGTACTATATCGGTTCACATTTTGCTGATTCCACACAGGTGGTAGGACCATTTTTGTTCACATACTATGTTTCTTTTGGGACTCGTGGGACACCACACACACATTTGTTTACATCCAGTGGCGTCACCTTTCACGGATCATTCAGGGGCTAGTTTACATTTTGGATCACATTAGGTGTTTTGGTGAGATACATTCTCATGCCACGACACAAGGAAGTTCTATCGACAGACTTTGTTCTGTCAAACATTGGCTCTCACCAGACAGTGACCCATTTTATTTCAACAATGAGGTGGCATTCAGTTTTAGTTGCCATTAGCATTTAATAGATTTTTTAGTGGGATTGTAGTATGTACAAACACAATCACAACACGACATGAAACAGAGGCAGTTGTGTAGTTCAGTTAAGTTTTAGAAAATCAATGACAAAAAGAAAAAGAGAAAAAGAACAAAAAATAAAAATACATTTTAATTATGCCTTTTTTAAGGCATCATTCAATTTGTTGAAACAACTATAAGTTGTAACAATGATATTACGTTGTTCCAATGTTTCACAACTGAATTAATTTTTTTATATATGAATGTAAGATAGTACTTTCACTTGTTTTACATCATTTCCTGTTTATGTATATAAAACCAGGATGTAGGGAGGCGTCCTGGTTTTTCTGAAGAAGTCCACGATTTAATAAAGTGGAAGAAAGCTAAAGAATCATTTGCCATTGTGGTTATTCCACTCTTCGCTCCAGTCATTGTTTCAGTTTGTAAAGTTCAGTTCGGGTTGCCGAAGTCAAACTTGTTGTTTTTATCTTCTATTTATATTGCAGCATCATCCTTGGAGAAGGTAGAGTGCTGTTTAGTGGTAGGCTCACACAAGCCTGGGACACATAGTCTGAGAGCTCCATCATGTCTCTCTTCATAATAGTCCAGGGAGGTACTTCTCAGGTCATTTGCATCCACACAGGTTGAGTCATACTGGTATTTATGGTTCAACAAACTGACTGCATGTGCAATCTTTTGGATCCTGGCCCCTGACAGGCAGCTGACTGTGACTCCCTCCTTATTTAGCCTGGTAAATGTGCCAAAATATTGGATTGTGTAAAGGTATACCTTATGGCAGTATGTGTCTTGGTGGATGTTCTTTTGATAGAGCGCTGTTGAGGTTGCTGAGGATATGTATTCCAGGTGGAACATCTGGGAGGCCTTTAGCATTTAGGAAAATTACATTTAAGAGCCTCAGCATATGTGGATCTGTGTGTCTGGTATAAAGTATGTGTGGTGGGAGTAGTGTGTGTGTGTGTTTCTGACAAACTGTTTAGAAACATAAGTGCTCATATGTGACAGCCTTGCCTCCAGTGACATTGTGTAACTACATCTTTCATGTATCATAGTGGTTTGTTTAGATGCTGCAGGAGGGTATAAGTTGGCTAGCTTGGATGCTGTATAAGCATAAACTTCTACCAAGACTATATAAGACTAAACTTGTGGAGCGAGTCCTTAACATGAGAACTAGGGAATTTGGAGAAGTAGTTTTATAGGGAAAATTACAATTCTAAGCACTTGCTTCTATATAGGAAAATACTTACCCCTGCCATGCAATGAGCAGTGTCACACAAATGCTACAACTTTATACAAACAGAAAAACTGACTAAAAAATATCACCTGGCAAATCTGAAAAATTCTGGGCCGTCTGAAGATACTCCCAAGCTCAGAATGAAATCAGGCTACTCTCTACTGCCACTAGAGCTCAATCCAAACCCTTCTTAATGTAACGTTACCAGGAGAAGCAGAAAGTGCAAAAATAAACCATATTAGACAAATAAACTAAGCAGAAGGAGTGCCCACAACGAACAGAAACCAGCAAACAGATTTGATAATTACAAAGGCACTTTAAGTTGATCTAAAATGTAAGGACACAGTAAATAATGTAAATGTATAGCAAACAGGCCCTGCTAAGTACAAGTGCACTATACATGATTTAAAGGGACTGTGTCTTGATCTAGGGATGTCACTGGCCCATTTACTCAACCCTCATTAGGCCAGTCATTGAATATAATGACCCCTTTGGTATGTATCTATCCAGACACATGCAACAACTGGAACCCCCACAGAAATAGCTTACTAAAAGGATATAACACCTAAACATGTCCTATGTGGACTGAGTCAAAGCTCTGTCACTATACCCGGTATCCTACAGACTCCTAAGAGAAGACCTATGTCTGGCATATAAGGCATCCTCTGACCCATTACTGATGGATTTACTGCACATCAGCAAGTCAAATGGCATCAGAAATAGTCAATCTAGGGATTTAAACCTCTTCTGCAACATCTACAGCTCAGTTTGGATATTCAGGCATATCTTGCATAGGATACTGATGCTGTAGAACAGACTTCCCATCCACATAAAACAAAAATCATCCCTTTCCATTTTTAAATGCACTTTAGATCTGTGGGTGGGAAACAGAAAATGCACGCTGGGGCTAACCCCTGTACTTTTAATGGACAGAGGAAACTCTTAAATGCTTTATCCCATGCATGGGTCCCCTCAAATTATCTATGGTATGATCCCAGTTATTCTCATTAGAGTTAATATATAATTATCGACCATGGGGTGAGTAAGGCCACTCTATAACCAAATGAGGAACAGTTTATTTTGAGCACAAAAAGGTAAATTGTCTAGGCTCAAAATGGCCCAAAGGGGCAGCTAGCCCAGCACTTACATATGAACCTATGAACCTATAAAGTGCAAGGACACAGTAAATAATGCAACATTATAACATTAGCAGAGTTAGAAATCATCACACAGAGCAATTTAAGCAAGTAAATCTCCTTACCTACAAGGATGGCAAAGGATTGTAACAAAGCTCTCAGAAATCTCAGGAGTGGAAGCCAAGTGTTTGGAAGCGCTCAGGAAATGAATCAAGCACAGAAATGGACTAAACAAACAAAATGCCCCTGGCCAATAAGGAAATTCAACTTAGAGCCCTATGAAGTGATTCCCAAGCTTAGAATGAGATCAGGCTGTACTGCCAACAGAGTGCAGTCCATACCATTCTTAATATAAAATCACTAGGAAAAGCAGAAAGTGCAAAAAAAAAAAAAGTATTAGCCATCTACACTAACCAGAGGTACTGATAATTACAAAAACAGTTTAAATTAATTTAAAGTGCAATAATGAAAAAATATAGCAGACACTGCTAAGTACTATAAAATGTTTTAAAGTGTAAGGACATGGTAAATAATACAAACAACACTATACTAGTCCAGTTAGAAATGCATCACAAAGTGCAATTTAAGCAGGTAAATACATTTATCTGATAAGGATGGCAAAAGAAATGCTTGGTCACTCACCCTCTGCACATATTGTATATGTCATTAACTATTTGCTCACACATTTGAATAGTTCTGTGCCACACAAACAGGAACTAAAGATTTGTCTTCATATAGTCAAATACCCAACTTTTCAGCTTCTTGCTATCATAAATGAAAAATGTGAGTGATTTCTATGCTGAATTTAAGCACTGCACCTGCTGCCTATTCCAGTCTTCTTTTTTATACACACTTGATTAATCTACATGTACATATAAAAACAGACACACATTGCCACAACATAATTTATTTTTGTCCCATTGAGTGTTGACCATCAGACCTTCTCTTGCTGTGTCAGCTAAATTGTTCCCTTTGTTAAGTATTAGCCAACCAAGAGGGATTATCATTGAGACAGCTATTAGAGATGTTTCAAGGTTCTTCTGTTTTTCCTCTTAGTCCTAACTGCATGTATACTTGATGAGGTACATGTAATGGGCTGTCCATGCTGGGCATCCTCTCATTTCCAAAATGGGAGTTTCCTCGAAGCAGCTCAGCCTGTCCCACCATGGAATGAGTGGTGGTCTCTCCAGTCTTCACTAGAGAGATTGCACTACCCTGTGTCCATCCAAGTACATACAAATCCAGACATTCCCAAGGAGGAGGCGATGTCCTTCACTCTTCCAGTACTGAGCCTCTAATCAAACACTAGGCATCTGGGTTACTGTCAGGGCTCCATCGCCCTGCACCATGGAGCTAGACTGTTGTACTTTAATATCACTCTTCATCATGGAGGCAGCCAGTGCATATCCTTAGAGATTAAAGTAATATTCTCTATGTTTAGCTATCTGTTCCAGTTCAGGTAGTTCCCTGAAACTCAGCTAAGAGTTAGTGTCTACTCTGAATATCAGCTGTGTTACATAATTAGAAGTTATGTACCTACCATAACGTTCCATGTTAGTTGTCTTCTCTCGCCTTCTTTCTTGCTGGATGGGTTCGGAGCCGATCCTCGGCTCCGACTCGGCACTTGCTTTAGCTTGAGAACTCCTTTTACCAGCTCGAGGCAACCCTATATCCCATGATGCAAGGCGGAACTACCTCAGATCTTGTTTGGTAGCTAACCTACCCTGCTAAGGACTAACCTAACATAATTAGGAAAACAAGTTCATAATAAGAGTCCTCATATGAAGGCTCAGGAAAACAACCTGATAGGAACTCTTCAAGATCTGTCCAGGCCAGGGGAAGGAGGGAGGGCGCAAGAAAGAAGGCAAGAGAAGACAACTAACATGGAACGTTATGGTAGGTACATAACTTCTAAATGTTAAGTTGTCAATCTCGCCTTCATTCTTGCTGGATGGGACCGCGTCCCTAGCACCTGTATCCCGGGTGGCTCAATGGAACAGACTCTTGAGAACTGTGGAACCAAAACTGGCCCTGTCTCTGGAGGCCAAGTCTAACTTATAATGAGAGACAAAGGTATGAGGCGTGGCCCAAGTAGCTGCTGCACAAATGGTATCAATGGGTAGTCTATCCTGAAAGGCTGCAGAAGTGGATAGACTCCTGGTTGAGTGTGCTTTTGGTTTAGAAGATAGCTGCTTGCCTCTGAGAGAGTACACATAGGAAATGGTGGAAGTCAACCATCTGGATAAGGTCACTTTAGAAACTGGAAGACCTATCCTGTTTTCTGCATAGGAGACAAATAATTGGTCCGATTTCCTGAATTGTTTAGTTCTATGCAAATAGTACCTAAGCTGATGATGGACATCCAAAAAATGAAGCTTCTGTTCAGCTCTGTCGGAATAGTTTGGGAAAAAGACTGGTAGATCTATAGATTGGTTAATATTGGTTTGAGACACAACTTTGGGGAGAAAGGACGGGTTCGTTCTTAAGGATACCCTGTCCTTATGAAAAACCAAGTAAGGGACGAATGCAGAGAGCTTGAATCTCGGAAACCCTTCTTGCTGAAGTGACAGCCAGTAAGAATATAGTTTTCCAGGTCAATAACATCAAAGAACATGAAGCAGACGGTTCGAAGGGAGGTAGCATCAAGGATGCCAACATTAAGTTTAGATCCCATTGCGGAGGAGGATGCTTTATAGGCGGCTTTAGGAGAAAAACTCCTCTCAGAAAGGCCTTGCATAATCTATGAGACATAATGTTATTGTCATGCAAGCCAACATGATACTTGGAAATATCAGCCAGTTGAACTTTAACTGTAGATGAAGAGGATCCTGAATGAAAAACCTCAGCCAGAAAATCTAAAACAGAATGTACAGGAGCAGTAAAGGGATCAATATTCCTGGAATTTGCCCAAATAGAAAAACGTCGCCACTTGCTAGCATAAACAGTCCTAGTGGATGACTTTAAAGAAGACACTAAGATGTCTCTGACTGAGTCAGAGATCATCAGAAGCCTGGCTAGGGAAGGAAGTGGAGCAACCAAGCAGTGAGGTTGAGAGAATGAATGGCCCGGTGCTGCTGACCCGACTGGTGGATCAAGAGATCCGGAACTGGGTCCAGATGCCAGGGCTGCACCAGAAGGTGACGATGCAGAGACGGAAACCAAATTTGTCGAGGCCAATAAGGGGCAATGAGAATCAACTTGGCCCTCAAAATGGTGGCTTTCTGAATGACTTGTGGAATCAAGGGAAAAGGAGGAAAAGCGTACAGAAGTCCCCGGGGTCAATCCTGGGTTAGAGAGTCTCTCAGGGGTTGGCCTGGAAGGGGAAAGAGGGTGAAAAAATCGGGGCACTTGTTGTTTTGAGGAGTAGCAAAAAGATCGCAACAAGGAGTGCCCCACTTCAGAAAAATCTGATCCACTATAGATTGATTGAGAGACCACTCGTGAGGCATCAGAATGGATCTGCTCAGCCTGTCCGCCAAGAGGTTGGACCTGCCGGGGATGTGCATTGCTATCAGAAACTGATGAGAGGAGATTTCCCATTGCCAAAGTCTGAGAGCTTCTCGACACAACGGATAGGACCTGGTCCCGCCCTGCTTGTTGATGTACCAGACCACGGACATGTTGTCCGTTTGTACTGCAATAGTCCCCGTGGGAAGAAAGTCGTTGAGGGCCTGCAACGTTAAAAGCACCGCTCTCATCTCCAGGACATTTATGTGCAGATGGTATTCTATGGGTTGCCACGTCCCGTGGACCATCCTGCCCTGATAATGCCCCCCCCACCCGATCAGAGAGGCATCTGTAGTGACTGTGGCAACTCGAGGAGGGGAACAAAGGTCGGCCCTGATGAAGAAGAGGGGAAGATATCCACCAATTCAGATGAGTTCTGCACAACTGTGTGACTAAGATTTCGTGCCTCATCGGGAGACTGTGGTATGACCACTGAGTGAATAGCATCCACTGCAGAAGACGCATGTGGAAGCGAGCCAGTGGTAGAAGAACAATGGCTGCAGCCATAAGACCTAGAACCTTCAGTATAAATCTGGCTTTGACCTTGCTGCTCTGCAATAGAATCCGAGCAATTTTTGGATGTCCAGAATTCTTTGATCTGTTAGTCTGGCTAACATTTTGACGGTGTTTAATTCTGCGCCTATAAAGGTGATAGATTGGCAAGGCCGCAGAGAAGATTTTTCAAATTTACTGAAATTCCCAAACTCCTGCAAAGCTGCAGAGTGTAGTCTCTGGTCTGAAGAAGCTGACACCTGGTGGTGGCGGAGAGGAGCCAGTCGTCCAAATAAGGAAACACCTGGAATCCTTGACGTCTCAGATGAGCTGTGACCACTGCCATGCATTTGGTGAACACTCTGGGGGCTGAAGTGAGGCCAAAGGGCAGGGCTCTGAATTGGTAATGACTGGTCCCTAGCCGAAAGCGGAGAAACCTTCTGGAGTGCCTGTGAATCTTTATGTGATAGTATGCATCCTGAAGGTCTATAGAGCACATCCAGTTGTCCTTGCCCAGAAAGGGCAGAATGGACTGAAGCGTGACCATCCAGAATCTTGCCTTCTTGACAAATCTGTTTAGACTGCTCAGGTCTAATATTGGTCTCCAATCTCCCGTCCTTTTGGGGACCAAAAGAATCTCAGTAGGCGGATCCTACCTGGTCTGCCGGCACAGTCTGGACGGCTCTTTTTCCTAGGAGCTTTGAAACCTCCTGTTCTGCCAAATCCCTTTGACCGGGTGAGATGTCTGGAAGGGATTGTTGAGGTATGGGATACCTTTCAAGGGGATTTTGTAACCCTCGGATATGATCGACTGTACCCACATATCTTGTGAGAGGGAATGCCAGGCTACTGGGTACAGCAAAATCCTTCCCCCGACTGCCTCCAAGGGTGGACAGTCGGGCAACACCTCAGGGATGCTGAAAGGGCTTCTCAGGAAGAGACTCCCTGTTGCCCTGGTTCTGAGGACCCCCCCTGCCTCTAGGGTGGCGTCTATTATTGTTACCCCTCTGCCTCTGGGGTAAACTGACCACGTGTGTCCGGTGTAGCTCCTTGGGCTTTATGAAACCACATCTTCCCTCCCTTCTGACCCTTGGGATATGGTCTAGAAGGGGTGGAAAAATGGACTCCAACGGCAGAAAGAGTTTTACCGTCCTGCTCACACCTGGTCAAGGTATCCTTCACCTGAGGTCCGAACAAAGCCGAACCATCAAAGGGGGTATTAGTGAAGGACGCCTTAAAGGGGTCTGCAAAATTACAAAGCCGCATCCAGGCTTGGCGTCTAAGAGCGACTCCTGTGCCTGCGGCCCTGCTCGCTCCATCGGCCGCATAGGATATGAGCCGCATGGAGGAGTTGGATAAGGAATTCAGGATTGCTAGCTATGAGGCAATCTTTTCTTGAGCCCCAGCAGCAGAAGGATCCTGGACCACTTCACCCAGTTCCTTGAGAATATCTCTTTGAAGCCTGGTGAAGTGACAAAGGTAGTTCAGCGAACGCATAGCAAAGGTCGCTGAAGAAAACATCCGCTTTCCATACCTGTCCATGGTCTTAGAATCCTTGTTAGGAGGATGGACAGGTACTGAAGGATCCGCCAGTTCCTTCTTAGTGGCCGCCGCCACCACCATAGCATCCACAGAGACGCCCTTGGAAAGAAACTGTTTGTCCGTAGGGGCCGTAATAAACTTGGATGGTCTCCTGGGGACAGGTTCCACAGAATCTGGAGCCGCCCACGCCTTCCGACCTGCATAAGTGGGTCAAAAGGCGGAGACACCCAGGAGGTGGAGGGTCGGGATCCAAAAGCCTCCAGGTATACCGACTCATCCTCGGAGGGATCAATGTTTGAGGAGCTCAAGGATGTCTGAAAAGGAGACATCCTCAGAGGGGGATCGTGGGGAACCCTCTGACTCATCTAAGTCGGTATCAGATGTAGTAGACTCGGGGGAGTCTGTGTGTTTCCTCTTACACGTCCTCTTCCGAGGGGGTTCACCTGCCGGATCAGGAAAAACTTCGGAAGAGGAGGAAATTCCCAATGGGGAAACCTGGGGCGATGGATCCCTGGGCCTGAGAGCAAGAGGCTGGCAAGAGGTGTCTACAGGCACCGAAGAGGGAGGAGCTAGAGGGATGGACCGTTGACCTGGCTCAGTAGCCAGGACACTCCTCATCACCTCAAAGGCTCCCCTCACCGGGAGACCGGAATATCCCGATCCGAGGATACAGGAATTCCGGCTCCACTGAGAGGGAAGGCTCTGAGGCGATGTCGGTGCCGAGCTTACCAAAGCCGAAGCCCGAGAGGGAGGCGGGGTCGGACAAGGGTCCGATGCCACTAGCCCCTCGGAGCCGACAAGGAAACCCGGCGACCGGATCCCTCCAAGGAAGGCCTCAAGGAGGAGATCGGAGCCGAGGCGACAGAGCCGAAGGATGTATCGGCTCGGCGCCGAAACAGTCGCTGTCCCGAAGCTCCGGCTCCAAACTCTGGTGTGGAGTCGGAGGAGGAAGTTCAAGGGTGAAACAATAGCCGAAGTCTGCTGAGGCGGGCTATGGAGCATTTGGGCCAGTGCCTGCGACTTCAACAGCCTGCTTACCACCCTCTCTAAGTCGTGGTCAGACAGCCTGGAAGATCTCGAAGATCGGCTCCGATGGCTCCGCTCCGACAAAGAGGAGACCCGGGCCGAGTGGATACTCTGCAACAAGGGGACCGAGATCTCTTCGGGCGAAGTCATCGGAGCCGAAGTCCCTGAATTCCAGATGGAGCCGAAGGTTTCGGCTCCGATGCTGGATAAGGTGTCGGCTCCAGCTGGAGCCGACAAGGCCACAGTAGACCGGGTGTCGGAACCAATCGGTGCGAACCCACTACTTTGGAAGCAGATAGATCAGTTCCAGCCAGAGCGATCTCGGCTCCGGGAGCCGGAGCCACCGGAGGAGGCTTGGATACTGTAGCCTGAACATTCGTGGCTTAGAAGGTTTACCAGACCCTGTTTTAGAGGAGAACCTTCTGGCTTAAGTAAGCCACGGAGGATCAACTTATTCCTCCGTTCCTGCAGGACTCTCTGGCTAAAAGAGTGACACAAAGCACAGGAGTCCTGCAGGTGCAAAGGCCCCAGGCAGTAAACACAAGAAGTGTGACCGTCTGTCAGAGACATTTTCTGACAGCACGAGTCACACTTCTTGAAGCCTGAGACCTTGCCTTCCTTTGACATATTTCTAAGGAAGAAGTCACACACACACCCCAACAAACACACACAATTAATCCCCTAACACAGACACACAGGTAGGGATTAACCAATGGGGTCTAGGCCTAACTTAACTTTTATACAATTACCAAAGGAATTTAAAAGTTTTGAACTGCAAGAGAATAGGGTGGGCTGTAAACACACTACACACTATGAAAGTGGAAACAAGGGGGAAATAAATCCCTAACTAAGCTTTTTTTTGACAAAAAATTACTTACCTCAGCTGGCAAAGGAGACCTCTTTCGCTAAGCGGCAAACGAGATCTGGGGTAGTTCCGCCTTGCATCATGGGATATAGGGTTGCCTCGAGCTGGTAAAAGGAGTTCTCAAGCTAAAGCAAGTGCCGAGTCGGAGCCGAGGATCGGCTCCGAACCCATCCAGCAAGAATGAAGGCGAGATTGACAACTTAACATCAGTGCATTGGCAGGTGTGACTGCAGTAGTACCCTACCATCGTTTTGAAGTCATGCCAGGAACAACTCATAAGTAAGCACTCTCATTGCCCATGCATGCAAACCAGAACTACTTTGCTTATCTGCCTGATGAAGGGACCTGGTAAACCATGTAATTACACTGGAGGACAGGACTGTGTGTCACTATGTAGGATCAGAATAGAGTGTGGCTGTGACACTATCTTACTGTGCATAGTTTATTTTGGGGGAGTAATACCATATTAAGGAGTTAAAGTGTTTATACATTGTTCATGAACATCTGTGCTGTGCTGGACAACACATTAGCTTTATAATGTGCTGCAGTTCTTCTTTTTAATCTTTTTTATTGCTCATCTGCCATGTTCCTATAATTTGTAGACTCCAGAGCCTGCCTTTTGTACAGGATATGTGTGTTTGTCCATCACAGTTGACAGTGGTTGCATTCATTTGCATTACCCCTCTGCTCATGGCACTCACGGCAGGATACAATACACCAGATTAGTTATTTACATGCTCTATATTTCTGGGTATTTTGTGAATTCTGCAGGGCTGAGGTAAGTTCTGTGTATGACCATTAGACATTTAGACATGTTCATGGATACAGTTACAAAATAAAGAAGATGCAATGAAGTATGCCAGTCAAATGAAAAGCAAGAATAAACTTTGTGTACATGTATATGTAAATACACACACACACACACACACAAACACACACACACACACACACACACACACACACACACGCACGCACGCACACACACACACACACACACACACACACACACACACACACACACACACACACACATAGATAGATTGATATATAAAAACACACACGTGGGTAATGTGATTCTGCATTCTCTATGGTTAAATTAATAAAAGCTACTTAAAAATAGACAGTAGTTACTGTACAGCTGCATTTGTACTTTGATAAAGGGACTATTACCATTGCTGTAATATTGTTTTAATAAACTCATCTGAGTTAAAAAAAATGTGTTGTACATCTGGAAATTTTAGCAAATGACATTTTGTTATCATGACTCTGAGAAAGGCTACCTAAAATATTTTAAACAAAATTACTATCTCAAGGTTAGTGTAGGAAAACTGCTCAACTAACATAACATTACAGTACAGAAATAATGCAACCTCATTGCAGAATTTTCTACCTACAGTGGACTTCACTGAATGATTAAAACTTCACAAGAGACAGAAATGATTGCTCTAATCCAGTTTCCCAGCACACATGCATTTGGAATAGATACTCTTTTCAGCTTTTTTCAGAGCAGAGGGAATGAAGGTTGCATTAACACTAACCCCATACTGTAATTCATTCACAAGTGCTCCTCTAAGAAACTGTTTTATGTCTGATCAGCAAGACACATTACTTACTCATCTTATATTCTTTTGGGAAAGGAATCTTAACATGATATTTGTTTAATCGCCTATAGGCATTACATTGTTTTTTGAATTATGTCATATCCACTACTATGGATTTTTTTCTTTTCTTATTTTTGTGATCCTCTTTAAGATTCATTTGTTTCTAGAAATGTTATAGTGTTAGCATATAATATAAAACTGAATATCAACAGTTTTGTTAAATCATTTATACTATAAAATATCCAGACCAAAATGTATACCAATATTCTATCATCTCTATAGGTGAAATTCAGCAAAGGAGAGTTGTTAATAATTATAATAATGCAAACATCTCCTAGGTAAATGCCACACACAAAAAGTTTATCAATGTTACTTTATGAATGCATCCGGAAGTGTTTTAAACCACAACAGAGATCATTGAGTAATTAACCATATAAATTATTTTTAAACAGCAGGTCCAGTCTACTGGGACAGGCTTTATCCACTGCTACAGAAGTCCTGTAGGACCTGGTTCCCTACCAAAAATGAAAGGTTTCTTTATATTGTAGTGTTTTAATGAAAAAGCCTGGATGACTTCACACACAGCTGTTACTGCATTAAATTCACTGGCTGCTGTCCAGACCAATGCTGCTGATCTGCCCTTGTGAATTAAGCATGCATGGGATGCTATTTTCTTCATAGAATCACATTTAATAGTATTAAATTCATTTTTTTGTAAACCAAGTAAATCCCCTGGGCACAACTACCACATTCTTAAGGGCAAGCCAGTAATACTTCCTGGTTAAATTAATTGCTTAGAGTTGCAAAGTAGGTAAATGGAAGTGGGCACTAAAGCAGGAAGGACTAGAGATGAAGCTTTACTTAACTGTATAAAATTATACTTTGAAGCAACCCCCAGCAGATTCAGTAGAATGTCATTAGCACTTTTGATCAATGGAATCAACTCTGTGTGAAACATTCCCACATCCTGTTTGTTGTCTACACCGTAGTTTACAATGATTCTGAGATGGAGTTATGATTTAGAACTTTTTCCTCTTCGTTTTTGCTTAACCCATTCTTCTGTATGTGTACAGAGCTTACCTAACCTTACGCTTTCAAAATGCATTTTTTGGCAATAAACCAGTGCTGACATCTATGCACTCTGTCCCACATCCTTTCTATAGCAGCCCATAACCCACATTCTTACAAAGCTCTCCATCTACCTTTGTGCTTGCAGCAAATACATTTATTTTTACCTTTGTTCCTGAAATACTGGACACAAGAAAACTACAGTTGTATAAGTGAACTTAAAATAGCAGTAGATATTCTAATAGTTCATTCTTGCAGTAGCCTAAACTATATGGGATCCTACCACTACTACTGGCCAACTTTTTAGAGCTAAAGGGTGCTGTTCACATGCTCTGTCAGGAGATTGAAGGGAGTTCCATATATGAGACAGAGCATGAAATCTCAGAGCTTTCTTCTCCCAGAAAGGGAGGCAACAGCCCTGAAAGAAAAATGCTCAGGAACAGAACCAAAAAGGGAACCTACATAAACACAGGTATATACAGAATACATGCATATGATCAAACAGAACATAGTCGAACGTCACATTTTCTGAACGGAAATGTTGAATCTCACACAGGCGAATGGTCAGAATTTCAAACATAACACCGAATTCGACATTTATGATCACTCAACCACCACAACAAGCGCTACCATGGGTCAAGAAGGGGGGATATTAGCCTGGCTGGCATTCAATGTTCATGGATTTGGCATGTGAAAATTTGATGTTGTGGAAACTTGGGTCACTGCCTGTGACATTTAGGACGTCAGACAACCAACGTTCAATTAAATGCATGTATTCTGGTATATACATATATACCCTTGCAACACTATAAACATAAAAAAAAAAAAGAATCAGGGAATTGGAGGGAGGGCATAGTTACTGCAACAATGATCGATCATTAGAACATCTACTTTTACGGTAAACTTACTCACAGATTTGTACTATGTCCAACATTAGATCACTGTTGCAGTTGCTTAAGTTATACAGATACATTTCCATAGCTTAACAAGTAACAAGTGAGGAGGAAGAAGAGGAGGGGAATTAATTAAGAATCCAGGAGCTACTAGAGAACGGTCTTAGCTAAACCTGTTTTGAAAATGGAAAAGGAATTCAGTTTACAGTGCTTAGTAAAGTATGCACAGAGGGCCAAGTTGCTGCTTCTAGAATACCCCTAGAGTGTATCCCTGTCCAGAAAACCACTGAAAAAGCCAAAGCCCTAATAAACTGAATCCTCTGCCTGGAAGTGGCTTATTCTGGCGAGAATAACAAAAAGAAGTAGCAGGAGACAACCACCTACAGATAATCTGTTTTCACACTGCTTGTCCTTTCTTCTTCCTTCCTTCACAGGAGACAAACAGCTGATCAGATTTCCTGGAGGACTGAATTTTGTCTAGGAAGTATCTAAGCTATCTGTGGCCATCCAGTGAAATTAATGGACTGGCTCTAGATAAACTCCGAGATCACGTTAGGCATAAAAGAGAGGTTAGTTCTCCCAGAAACCCAGTCCTTGTAAAACATAAGGTAGGGTTAACTCACTGTAAGGGCTTGTATCTCATAATCTCCTTGCTAAAGTTAGAACAATGAGTAAAACAATGTTCCATGCTAAGGACCTCAATTCAGCCTGCCGAGCTGGTTAAAATGAGAAAAAAAGAGTAAGCTTTTGAAGCACAAAGTTAAGATCCCAAGCAGGTGCCACCTTTTTTCCAGGTGGACATGTCTGTAAAATTCCTTTCAAAAGCCATTTGAAATGTGGATGATTAGAAGGGGGGGATCCAAGGGCAGACAAGCAGTAATGGCTGACACATGAACCTTGACAGAGGAGAAAGAAATGTCAGAGGACAGCAACTCACACAAATAAATGAGAACCAGGGACAGACAGGCCTTAAGAGGGTCCTGGTTGTTTGCATAGCACCAACAAGAAAATATTTTCCACTTACACATACATAATTTCATAGAAACAATTTTAAGCCTCTTTCAATAACTACTGCAAGTCCTCAGAAGAAAGGTACCTAAAAGGCATTAAGCTTCTACATCCAGGCAGTCAACTGAAGAGTTTTCAAGTTGCGTGATTAAATCCAGTCAGTGAGGAAGGCTGTGGTAATTGCCCTAGGCCAGTTTCAGAAGATGGGGAAACCACTGTTTCCTGGACTAAAATGGGGTCACCACCACAATCTTTGGGGAGTCCTTTAGGATCTTTAGAAGACTCCTGGATAACAGTGGAAAGGGTGGAAAGGCACAGGGAAATATTCTTGTCAATGGGAATGAGAATCCAGGCCCGCTTATAAGGAATTCTAAAGCAGAATTTATTTATTTGTTTTGTTTGAGAGGAGGCAAACAGATCTACATGAGATGTCCTTCACAGCTGGATCAATTCCTGAAAAAAACCTAAGGTGAAGTTTCCATTTGTGAGAGTTTGTCCTGGTCCTCCTTAGTTTATCTGCTGCAATTTTTGCTCTGACAGAATGTATGTAGCTGATGAGTCAAAGTAAGTTAAGTTTTTACCTCACAGGCTATTACAGCAAGTCTGCAAGGAGTTAAGAGCTGGTAATCCTGTGTTTGTTTATGTACCACATCACTGTGGTGCTGTCTGTGAAAATGTGTGGAGGTCTTAGAGACTAGAAATGATTTAGGACCTTTAAAACATTTATTATAGTTAACATCTCTTTGACATTTGTATGGTTTTGGCTGTCTTGTGTATTCCACTTTCACTCCTTTTAAACTGCTCTCTAAGATAGGTTTGAAGCATCCGTTGTGACAGATTGAAGTGGGGGCAGGGAGAGTAGGAGACCTGGATTCTGAGAGAACTGGTCCACCTACCACACAGCCCCCTGCCTTACAAATCCCAAGATAGGGATATGGAAAGATAAAGGGTGATGGTGTCGAGTCTAGACTGACCTGAGGTGCCAGTGGATTTTTTTATGTGAAGTCTGGCTAGGGCAATTAAAAGAATCATGGAACCTATATACCCCAGAATCCTGAAAGCTTAAATGACAGATTTTGAGAAGAAAAAACTCAGGAAGAACTCTTGGAACATTTCAACTTTGTCTGGATGAAAAAAATGTCTCTTTCCCAGGTAGAATCTACAAAACATCACTGGAAAACAATGCGAGATGGGATAACAGAAGATGTCTGTAAATTCATGTGAAATCCCAGACTGTATAGAAAATTCTGAACACTTTCTCTAAGGACTTTTGACAACTGGAAAACAGCTTGCAAATATATGGCAATCATCCAAATATGGAAAATGTGAATGCCTTGGTGTCTGCAATAAGCAATTACTGGAGCCAGATAATTTGCAAATACAGTTGGAGCGATAGATATTCCAAAAGATAAGGCAGAGAACTGATAATGTAAGCAAGATAAGGAAAACTGCCAAAAAACATCTCAAGTATTTGCCAATGGGAATTTGATGGCAAACATCTTTAAATCTACTGTTACCATGAAAGCTAGTAAAAGAACCAGAGGCAATAGGATCTGAAGAGACACCATTCTGAACTTTGGAACCTCTATCAAAAGTTTGAGAATGGAGAGGTCTAGCTCAGGCCTCTAAGTCTCTTCTCTCTTTGGCACCAGAAAATTCTTTGAATAAACTCCTTTGACCCTGTGGTTTACAGGAACTCATTCTATGACTCTTTGAGAGAACATTTGTTCCAGAAGAGGAAGAAACAGGGCAAATTGGGATTTCTGGGCAAGGAGTGATTGCTTGAAAAGGAGGGGGATCTCATTTCCAAGTATACCTATGTGGAATGACTTTCAGAACCAAAATGTCTGCAACAGTGTGGTGTCACATGGGAAGATGAACACTAAGAAAGAGGGAAAGGTTGCTTGTTACAGAGGGGGTGCTTGAGAAGGACAATAGCCATTTTGATATTTTGGACTGTTCTTGGTTTTGATGGGCTTTTCCTTTCTTCTTAAACTTCACTGCCATTGCTTTATAAAATCCTGTTTATAAGCACGTTGATGCTTAAATTTCTTATTGGAAGATGAAAAGAACAGTTTTATGTACCTTAAAAAGGAAGGGTGGAAGATTTGGGTTGCCTCTTGTGTCCACTTTCTCTCCTTGACAAATCTTTTAAGCAGCTTAGTTGTCCAGAAGATAATTTAAAATTTCAGTTTTAAAATCTCTAGGAGGGAAATCTTTTCATGACTGAACAGAAGCAGCATCCTTGGAGACAGGATCTGCAACATCATACAAACTCTTTAAAGCATGTTTAATTACATCAGAAGCAGATAATAAACAGGCGTTCCAATCTGCGCTTTCTCAAAAGACAGAAGTAAAGCATATAATATATGAGCCTGGCAGCTTAAAATTCTGAATGCTAAAAATGGCAGAAGAGTACATTTTTCCCAAATCTGTCACCAGCTTTTCTATCCTTGTCTAACGGAATGGGGTTAGCATTAACAATTTGTTTATCAGAAGCACTTCTAGATAGGGAAACCACTGCAGAATCTGCTTTAGGGTTAGCAAACAAGTATTTATGAATCTGTGGTACCCTGTACAACCCATCAGACTTTTAGGAGCAGGTGACTGACTATCAGGCAAACTGCAAGCTGTGAGAAAAACATTCTCTAACAGATAACACATGAGGAAGAGCTGCTGACTGGGGAATATCTAACTGTAATAAATCATAAAACATTTCTTGACTGATGATTTATTTTGATACCAGTGAAAAATCTCTTTCATTTTAGATAAAGTTTCATAGAAAAAAAGCTGTTCTAGAGGGAAATCTGAAGCAACACTTTCCTCGAAATAAGAATCATTAGGTTGAGAAGAAAATCCCGAAGCATAACATTCACCCTCCAAATTCTGCTCTTCTGACTGAATTTCAGAGCCTTTTTCTTTCTTTACAGCAGAAGAAATGGGAGCAGAAAAAGTAGAAATGAACTCCCCTAGGAAAATCCAACAATTCTTCCCTGTACATGGAAACAGAAACAGGAGAAGCCACATGTTTTACCTTTCTTTCCTTTTCCTGGGAGATGCCCAGGAAAAGGACTGACCCAAATCAGGCACACTTTCCCAGAAATAGAAGTTATGTTCTTACCATAACGTTCCATGTTAGTTGTCTTCTTCTCGCCTTCTTCTTGCTGGATGGGTTCGGAGCCGACCTCGGCCCGACCGCCACTCTAAAAGCTCGAGAGTTGGTTCCACTGGCTCGAGGCTCCCCTTATATCCCACAATGCTAGGCGAGAGTTACCTCAGATCTCGTTTGTAAGCTAACCCAGCTTATATCAAAAACAGTAAAACTGTGAAACAGAATCCACCTCTAACAGCAGGAAGAAAAGGGGTGACCTATATCCTGAAACAAGAAAATATGCATAATAGCATATGACTAAGAAAGAGGTGGTAGAAAGAGAGGTCATGGTCACAACTCCTCTAGGTCTGTCCAGGCCAGGGGGAAGGAGGGTGGGACGCAAGAAGAAGGCGAAGAAGACAACTAACATGGAACGTTATGGTAAGAACATAACTTCTATATGTTAAGTTGTCTATCTCGCCTTCATTCTTGCTGGATGGGACCGCGTCCCTAGCACTTTGTCCCGGGTGGCCTAACGGAACAGACTCCTGAGAACAGTGGAACCAAAATTAGCTCTATGCCTAGAAGCTAAATCCAACTTATAATGGGAAATAAAAGTGTGAGGAGTAGCCCAAGTAGCCGCTGCACAAATGGTGTCAATAGGCAGTCTGTCTTGGAAGGCTAGAGAAGTAGCCAAAGCTCTGGTGGAATGGGCTTTAGGTTTATTAGGCAGTTTTTGGTGTCTAATCTCATAAACAAGGGTAATCAGAGATGTTAGCCATCTGGATAAAGATACCTTTGAAACTGGAAGTCCCTTTCTGCTTTCCGCATAGGAGACAAACAGCTGATCAGATTTTCTGAATTGTTTCGTCCTGTCCAAGTAGTACCTTAATTGACGATGAACATCCAGGCAGTGTAATTTTCGTTCAGACCTATTTGAATACTCCGGAAAAAGACAGGGAGGTCAATGCATTGGTTTAGATTTGATGTTGAAACCACCTTAGGCAAAAGGACGGGTTAGTTCGTAAGGAAACTCTGTCCTTATGGAACACAAGGTAAGGAGAACGACAACTGAGTGCTTGAAGTTCTGAAATTCTTCTAGCTGATGTGATAGCCACCAGAAAGAGAGTTTTCCATGATAATAACTTTAAGGAACATGAAGCTGCTGGTTCGAAAGGGGAAAGAATCAAAGAAGCAAGAACTAAATTTAGGTCCCAAGGAGAAGGAGGATTTCTTACAGGAGGTCTGAGAAGAAAACTCCTTTCAAAAAGGCTTTGCAGAGTTTGTGGGACATTAGGGCAGATTCAGAAATACCCACATGGAAATTAGAAATAGCTGCCAATTGAACCTTAAGAGTAGATGGAGATGAACCTGCATGGAAGAGTTCAGCAAGAAAATCAAGGACTAGTTGGATGGAAGCGGTGAAAGGATCTATGTCCTTTCCTTGTGCCCAATATGAGAAGCGTTTCCACTTACTCAAATAAATCTTTCGAGTGGAAGATTTATGTGAAGCTATCAAAATATCTCTAACAGAGTGAGATAATTGAGGAAGCCTGGCTACGGTTGGAAGTGGAGGAACCAAGCAGTGAGGTTTAGAGAGGGGAGGGAGCGATGAAACTGACCCGACTGATGGATCAAAAGATCTGGAACTAGGTCCAGATTCCACGGTCGCTCCAAAAGAAATCGATGTAGAAAGGGGAACCACACTTGTCGAGGCCAGTAAGGAGCAATGAGGATCAATGAGGCCTTCTGAGTGATAGCTTTCTGTATTACTTGAGAGATCAGTGGGAAAGGAGGAAATGCATACAGAAGTCCCCGGGGCCAAACTTGGACTAGAGCGTCCCTGCTGGGTTGGCCTGGTAAAGGGAATAGAGTGAAGTATTCTCTGCACTTGCTGTTTTGGGGAGTAGCAAAAGATCGCAGCAAGGCTGACCCCACTTGAGAAATATCTCTCACTACAGAGTCTTTCAGAGACCACTCGTGAGGCATGAGAATAGCTCTGCTCAACTTGTCCGCAATGTGATTGGACTTCCGGGATGTGCGTTGCTATCAGAAAACGCTGAGAAGAAATCGCCCATTGCCACAGTCTGAGTGCTTCTCGACACAGGGGTATGATCTGGTTCCGCCTTGTTTGTTGATGTACCACACTACAGACATATTGTCTGTCTGGATTGCAATCGTTCCCAAGGGAAGAGAGTCTTGAAGGGCTTGCAACGCTAAAAGCACTGCTCTCATCTCCAGAACATTTATGTGCAAGTGGCATTCGTTTGGTTGCCATGTGCCCTGGACTGTCCTGCCCTGATAATGCCCCCACCCGATCAGGGAGGCATCCGTTGTCAGAGTAGCAACCGGAGGAGGTGGAACAAATGGTCTCCCCAACAGGAGCTGGGGGGACGACATCCACCACATGAGATGCTTTTGCACGCTGCGTGATCATAATGGTGTGAGACATTGGAAGTTCCTGGTATGACCATTGAGAAAAGAGCATCCACTGAAGGATCCGCATGTGGTATCTGGCCAATGGGAGGAGAGGTATGGCGCTGCCATGATTCCCAACACCTTTAGAACTAACCTGGCTTTGGCTCTGTTGTTGTTGAGAAGAAGTGACACCAATTTTTGAATGTCTGATATCCTTTGGTTAGTTAGTGTTGCAGACATGTTTACAGTATCTAAATTTGCCTATGTAGGTAATAGCGACAAGGCGACAAAACAGACTTTTCGCAATTTATTGAGATACCCAGTTTTGACAGACGCGAAAGGTGTAATCTCTGGCCATCAGAAGGAGATGCTTGGTGGGAGCTGTGAGGAGCCAGTCATCCAAATATGGAAACACCTGGAATCCTTGTCGTCTCAGGTGCGAAGCTACCACTGCCATGCATTTGGTAAACACCCGGGGGGCAGTGGTGAGACCAAAGGGCAGGGCCCTGAATTGAAAATGACTGGTTCCCAGCCTGAAGCGGAGGAATCTTCTGGAGCGCCTGTTCATTTTTATGTGATAGTACGCATCCTGAAGGTCTATAGAGCACATCCAGTTTCCTTTTCCCAATAGGGGAAGAATGGATTGCAGCGTGACCATCCGAAATCTTGTTTTCTTGACCGATCTGTTCAAGATACTGAGATCCAAAATTGGTCTCCAGTCCCCTGTTTTCTTTGGAACTAAAAGAACCTTGAGTAGATTCCGGATCCTTGTTGGTCTGCTGGCACTGGCTGAATAGCTCTTTTTGAAAGCAGTTTTGAAATTTCCAAAGCTGCTATATCCCTTTGAGCGGGTGGAACATCTGGAAGGGATTTTTTTGACTGATTTGGAAAACGAAGAAAGGGGATGGAATAACCTTCGGAAATGATGGACTGTACCCATTTGTCTTGTGTCAAGGATAGCCAGGCTTCTGGGTACAGTGACAATCTTCCCCCGACTGCCTCCGAAGATGGGCAGTCGGGCAACACCTCAGGGATGCTGAAAGGGCTTGTCAGGAAAGGCTTCCCGATTGCCCTGGTTCTGTGGACCCCCCCTGCCCCTAGGGCGACGTCTACCATTGTTATTCCCACCTCTGCCTCTGGTAGGAAAACAACTCTGTCCAGGCGAAGTCCCTTGAGATTGTTTACGGAACCACATCTTTCCACCCTTCTGGCCTTTGGGGTAAGGCCTAGAAGGAGTCGAAACGGACTCCGACGGCAGAAAGGGTCTTGCCATCAGTCTCGCACCTAGTCAGGGTTTCTTTCACTTGAGGACCAAAAGAGATGATCCATCAAAGGGGAGTTCGTGAAAGACGTCTTGAAAGGTTCAAAAGTTGCATAGCCGCATCCAGGCGTGCCTACGTAAGGCCACCCCTGTTCCTGCGGCTCTGCTCGCTCCATCGGCCGCATAAGAGAGGAGGCGCATGGAGGAGTTGGAAATGGAATTAAGGATAGCTAGCTGCGTGTTCACTTTCTGATGGAACCCCGCAGCTGTAGGGTCCTTCAACATCTCACTCGCTTCCTTGACCAAGTCCCTTTGAAGACGAGTGAAATGGCACAGGTAATTCAGCGAACGCATGGTAAAAGTCGCTGAGGAGAACATCCGCTTGCACCTATCCATGGACCTAGATTCCTTGTTAGGTGGATGGACAGGCACTGAAGGATCAGCCAGTTCCTTCTTTGTGGCAGCAGCTACCACCATAGCATCCACAGAAACTCCTTTTGATAAAAATTGCTTGTCTGATGGAGCTGTGATGAATTTGGAGGGTCTCCTGGGAGTGGGGTCCACTGAATCAGGAGCCGTCCATGCCTTTTGCAACCACCTGCATGAGGGGGTCAAGGGGGACACCCAGGAGGTGGAAGGGCGAGCCAAATGCCTCAAGATACACAGATTCGTCCTCTGAAGGGTTGAGGGCTGGCCAATTTCCCCTCTGTTTAAGGATCTCCAGAATGTCTGCAAATGAGACATCTTCAGAAGGGGAACGGCGGGAACCCTCAGAATCATCCAGACCTGTGTCCGACGTGATAGACTCAGGTGAGTCAATGTGCTTCCTCTTGCACTTCCTCTTCCGAGGGGCTCTTCTGCCAAATCAGGAGAGGCCTCGAAGAGGATGAAATCCCCAAAGGGGACTCCTGAGGAGCGGCTCTCTGCGGTCCGGGATGAGGGAGTGAGTCGACTTACCCTGAGGCAGCATAGAGGGAGGGGCTGACGGAGCCGACTGTGGAGTAGAGCCAGGCTCTAACACACTCCGCATGACCTCGAAAGCACCCCTGTCAGGCAGAGCCAGAGGTCCCCGCTCGAGGAGCTAAGGACCCCCTCGGCACCGACAGTGATGGCTCGAGCGATGTCGGAGCCGAACTCACCAGCGCCCGGCACCGAGAGGGAGAGGGGGGTCGGACAAGGGTCCGATGCCACTCACCCCCTCGGAGCCGACGAGGGAAGTCCGGCGCCGAGATTCCTCCACGGAAGAAAACGGAGCCGACGACGGAGCCGAAGACAATTGTCTCGGCTCCGAAGTAACCACAGTCTCGGTTCCGACACGACCCGGCTCCGAACTCAAAAGAGTCGAAGGAGGAAAGAGTTGATGGACCGGGGCAGGCACCGACTGATGAGTCGGGCTCTGAAGCATCTGGGCAAGTGCCTCGGACTTAAGTAGTCGACTCACCACCCTCTGAAGGTCATGATCGGAAAGCCTCGATGACCTAGAGGAATGAGACCTTTGGCTCCGTTCAGACAGCAGGGGAGATCCTGGAGCCGAATGAACGGAGCCAAGAGAAGGTGACCTAGACCTCTTTCTGGTTGTCGGCTCCGAAGATCTTGTCGGAGCTGACACGGGTACCTCGATAACCTCGGCTCCGGAGCCGAGGAAGCCACAGAAACTGTGGACTGAGTCTTATCGGCTCCAGCCGGAGCCGATAAAGGCAAAGGTTGAACAACCTGAGGTCTCGGCTCAGAAGCCGGAGCCGAAGACCTCGATGCCTTAGAGGGCTTCCCTGTTGAAACTGACAGGGAATCCTCTGGTTTTAACAAGCCTCTCAAAATTAACTTGTTCTTTCTCTCCTGCAGGACCCTGGGGCTGAAGCCATGGCACACAGCACAGGAGTCCTGCAGGTGCAAAGGCCCCAGACAGTAGACACAAGAAGTGTGAGCGTCTGTCAGAGACATTTTCTGACAGCACGCATCACACTTCTTGAATCCAGAGACCTTTGCTTCCTTTGACATTATCCTAACTGACAGGAGTACACTAACACACACCAAACACACAGTTATACCCTGTCAGAAAAATTATTAATAGTAAAATAATTAACAATGTTAGTCAAAAAATTAGAAATTAAGCACAAACACACCCTAAGGAAGGGAAGGCCAAAGGCCCAAGGGAAGAACCAGTGGTTCTTTTAAAGAGAAAACGGGGAAAAATAGGGTCGGGGATAAAACTATATTCTACACTAATTTGTGAAGAATTAAGGTAAAAAGGGGAAAAAAGAATAACTTTTTAGTATAAAAAGCTAACACTCACCAGGAACCGGTAGAAGCAACCAACCTCGAAGCTGTAGCGGCAAACGAGATCTGAGGTAACTCTCGCCTAGCATTGTGGGATATAAGGGGAGCCTCGAGCCGGTGGAACCAACTCTCGAGCTTTTAGAGTGGCCGAGTCGGAGCCGAGGTCGGCTCCGAACCCATCCAGCAAGAATGAAGGCGAGATAGACAACTTAACATCACAGGTTCTTTATTCCCACTATTAGGTAAAACACTTGCCCCTTCTCCTGAGATGAAAAAGAGTGATTCTCCCCTGCCCATTGAGGGTATTACTATAGCTGCACTGGATGTGCATACCCTAGTACTTAGTGGCTGTAGGTACTACGAGAGGGACCTGGGGAAAAAGATGAGTGGTCTGAGGAATCAGTTTACTAGCAAAACACATGAAATTTTCAAAAAGAAAACGTGTTTTGCTAGAAACAATACATTTAGTGGAAGGTTTTTCCCAGTAGGGGATGTATCTTCCCAGCCTTGAAAAATTGCTAGCTGACCGAGAATTCCACAAGCCCTGTTGAAAAAGCGTTCTTAGGTGGCAAGAAAGCTCTGAGATTTTCGTGCCCTAGCTGTCTCATATGTGGAGCTCCTCTCAAGCTCCTGACAGTTAAAGCACATGGAGGATGCCCTTAAGCTTTGAGAAGCTGGCTGCAGCATTGGGTTAGAACTCTATAGCTTAGGCTACTGCAACAGTGATATAATATTGAACAGTGCATATAGTCCTATATCCTACAGCAGAACCCTATGACAATGCACTAGTTGATATCCCATTTATTACTACTGCTGCTTTTCCATCTTCCAAAAAGTCAATCTTTTATTAAAATTATTATTATTTTGAACCACCTCCTTTCACTTGCTCCACAATCCTTGTGTAAGTCCCTTTGTCAGGCCAGTGGGAGTTCATTTACACTCCATCTCATTAACTCATTCAAACCTATAACACCTTTTCTGTATACTTCTAGTTCACACCCATAGCTCCTTATGGCATCCAGAAATTGTTTGGATCTGGCTTCTTTATTTAAGTGAGTTACCAGCTAATAATAGGCAGTATTATAAAGTGTAAGGAGTTATTAAAAAAAATAACACTAAGATTGTTAATCTAGAATGCTCTGCAGAAATTCATCACTATTTGAGACTTATTCATATTTTCATATTTATGTTCATATTTTCATAACTGCATGTTTTTGAGGGGTTTTGATCAAATGCAGAACATTTACCGTCATTCCCCTGCATTACGGAGGACCTTCCACAGACCCAGGCAATTACAGACCCATAAGTCTGACCAGCCTCATGTGCAAAACCATGGAAAGACTTATCATGCAACTAATCAATCAGAACATTGGGGACCTGCAAACACTAGACCCATCTCAGTTTGGATTCATCAAGGGCAGGTCATGCTTACTCAACCTAGTGAATTTCTTTGAAAAGGTCACCAAAGCAATGGATGAAGGTAAAACTGTACACACTGCATACCTCAACCTGGCCAAAGCTTCGGACACTCTTCCCCACTCAGGCATAGTAGAAAAGCTAAACAGACCAGGACTAAATCCCTATGTCACCTGCGGAATTGCCATCTGGCTGACAGATAGGAAGTAGATAATCAAAACAGGGTAAATTACCTCCATAACGCAACCAGTCACCAGTGGAGTTCCCTAGGGCTCTGTGTTGCGACCTCTCCTGTTTTGTATTTACTTTTCTGAAGTAAAAGCCAATAGCAAAGAGCTCTGGCTGACTTAAGTTTGCAGATAAATGCAAGCTAGGAGTTAGCCATTTTGCAGGAAGGTTTGCCTCAAATAAATAACTGGTGTCAAAATCATGGTCTGAAACTAAATGGCAGAAAATGCATTATTGTATAATTTGGGAAGTCAACTACCCCAGCGAACTATCACACTGACAATATGTCCCTAAGAGCTGACCCATCTGTTCGGGATTTGAGAACCTACGTGGACAGTGACCTAACTTTTAACCAACATGCATCTGCTGTTGCAAGAAAGTCCTTCTATGTTGCACAGCTTATAAACAAAAGGACTGTGTCTAGATCTAGGGATTTTATTGTTCCCCTTTACTCAGCCATCATTAGATCAGTCATTGAATACAATGCCCACTTTGGCATGTATCTGTCTGGACACATACAACTACTGAAATGCCTACAGAGATACCTTATTAAAAGGTACAGGGCCTAAACAGCATGTCCTACATGTACCGACTCAGTATCCTACAGACTGCAAAGAGGTGACCTGTGTCTGACATATAAGGCATCATCCGACCCAATACTAATTGATTACTGCACATCAGCAAGTCAAATTACATCAGAAATACTTGGTCGAGGGATCTAAACCTCTTCTGCAATATCAATAGAACAGTTTGAAGGAACAGGTATATTTCACAGAAGATACTACTGCTGTGGAACAGACTCCCCATCCACATAAAACAAAGTTCATCTCTGTCCATTTTCAAGTGCAACTTAGATCTACGGATGGGAAACAGAAAATTTATCCCAGGATTTCCCCCTGTACTACTAATGGACAGATGCAGCTCCTAAATGCTTTAACCCATGCATGGGTCCCCTCAAATTATCTATGTTATCATTAGGGATAATATATAATTATTGGTCATTCGATGGGCAAGGTCAATCTCCAACCAAATGGGATGGATTATTTAGAGCACAAAAGGGAAACTGTCTAGGATTAAAATATCCTGCAAGGACATCTACCCTAGTACTTCACTATGAACCTATGTCATATGCAATTCTGGGAGACAGGAACTTATATTTTCCGTGTCCATTTATATTACACTATACCTGAGATATTACTAGTTGTTGTACTTAATACTTCACAAAACAAGTGACTTACAAAGTGTTACATGACATCTGGTGAAACCATAGATGTTATTGAAGAAATCTGTCTTTGATATTTGGACTGTAAGTTGTATATCTTGAGAGATATTCAGTGTTATTTGTTTTGCTAATTATACAGTTAAGCATATGTTTTCATATTTATGTACACAGCTCAATAAGCATTGCACTCATAGATTAATTTCTTATCATATGAATGCTTATGTCAGGTTAACAAAAACATCCTAACAATATATGTCTAGGTTATACGGTTTCTAAGATATGACAGTTTGTTTAGTGAAAGTTTGGTAAAAAACATGATTTGGAGTTTGAAAAGACTATGAATGCATTGACTGTTACCACTCTGAAGAACATCTCATACTAATAGCACTGATATAGGTACAGTTTTGATAGCTCTCATTTTCACAAAATATTTACGTCTTTAATTTAAGCTTTTTAAGTTTAGTTTTCAGAAAATGCTCTGGAACGCAGGATGTGTGTAGGCTGCTAGAGGTGTGACACTCCACAACACATAGATGATAAGGAGTTCATTACATTAATCAACTACTCATATATGAATCACATCAGACAAGTGTGACTTTCCCTATGTGAAATAATATGCTGCAATAAAACATATATTGTTAATAAATTCCCCTAATCTGTTCAGTGTGAGGGAGATCTGGACATTTTGTTAAAGGCCTCGCTAGCACTTTTGGTCACCTAGGTGATAAGGTATCAGGTTCCTAAGGCTTTTTATTACATTACCTTCTTCAGCTCTTTTGAGCATGCCTCCTCCTGCTTCATTACAGTTATCATTTATTCATCCCTTTTCTATTTTAGACGTACTGTTTTATCCAGTTCCAAAGATAGCTACCATGTAGGACCTGAGACAGACGTGTATTGTTCTGCAGTAGTCAGAATAAAGTTATACTGATTGCTGCAATCAGTCAGTATTAAGTTATACAAACATTATGACATACTAAAGAAAGAAGACTTATGATCATTTGCATACCTCTCAAGTGTACCTCATTATGAGGAACGTACCTCATTTGGGGTCTTAAAAAGTTCATCTTCCTCAAATTTCCTCAATGTTCCACATTGAAAGACTCTGTCATACATTCAGTGTTAGGATTTTTGTAAGTAAAATCCATGGTAAATAGAAATTAATCATATTAATTCATTAAAAGATCTTCTTTATAAGTAAAACCAGCATATTTTAACCATCCTATGGCCTTCCTAGGTGAAGTTGTTAGTAAGAACAAACAAAAGCCAGCAAACGGTCCCCAATGCTTTATTGATGTAAATGTAGTGTCAAAGACACTAAATCACACTCTCATCACCATGAATGTAACAAATACATGCCTCAAACTAGTTTCGGTAAAGTACCTTCTTCAGTGAGGAAAAGTAACTATCATAATTCCATTCAACAGACTCCATATTTATATAATTGCTTAGCCAATAAACAAATGGCTAGCAATCAACTGCTAATTTTTAATTATACAAAACATTCATTAAAGGAAATGCACTTCCAAAAAACATATATTGTTAATAAAAATACACAAACTGTGCATAAATAATACTGAATCAACAATAATATAGCCAAGATATGGTGTTAGATACTATATAAATATATATAATAATTTATAAATGGTCATTTAATCCAGGTGGAAAAAGGGCTCCCAAGTGTATAATAGAATATTTTTCTTTCTTGCTAAGAATACTCTGCCAACCTAACTGATTTTGTCTACTTCCCTGTACTTTGTCAATAACACTAAATATAAATTTAGCAGATGAATGCTTAATAGTATGTTGATATAGGGCATTACTAATTTTGTGATTCCGAATATCACTACGATGTTCTCCTATTCGGATTCTAAGGGACCGTGAGGTTTTACCAACATAAAAAGCCTGACAATGACATGTAGCTAAATAAATCACCCAACTAGTTGAACAATTTGCAAATATACGGGTATCAAATATCTTGCTAGTATTGGCACTGGAGAATTCTTTAGTTTTGTTTATACTTCCACAAGAGGTGCAATGGCCACAAGGGAAGGTCCCCAAAAGCTCATCCCCAGTGATAGTAAGTTGTCTGTATGTTGCACCTCCACTATCCTGATGTTTATAATGGGAGAATAACATGCCCAAAGTTTTGCCTCTCCTGTAGGAAATGGAACATTGATCAGTCAATATATGACGAAGATGGTCATTAGCCATAAGTATGTTCCAATTATTGTTCAACACATTTCTAATGAGTTGGTGATTTTTCCCAAAAGTAGTGATGAATCTAATGGTATCTCCCTTAACATCATCCTTCTTTTGATATTGTAAAAGATCTGATCTCTGCTGTTGATCTGTCCACACCCTGGCTCTAGAAATGTCCCTAAAGGGATAACCTCTATCCAAAAATCTCCTATTTAAATCCTGTTTAGCATCCTCATAATCTAGCGGAGATGAATTAATACGCCAATAATGTAAGTATTGTGATTTTGGGATGTTATGATGGTGTGACGGGTGCATACTTGAGGAATGAAGTAACGATTAAACTGTGGATATTTCCTATGTATTTTTGTATTTAGGTATTGTCCTCATTACGATATACCGTAACATCCAAAAAGTCAATAGTAAACTTATGATATGTTACTGAGAATTCAATACCCCAAATATTGCTGTTCAAATGTTCCACAAATTCCATCAAATAATCTGCATCCGCACCACACCATCCAACAATCATCAAGATAGCGTCTCCAAATATCCATCTCCTCTAAATAGATATTATGCAAGGGATCATATATAAGACATTCCTCCAGGTATGCCATAAAGAGGTCGGCATATATAGGGGCAAAAGAAGCCCCCATAGCTGTACCTCTTAGTTGCCAATAGCAATCACCCTGGAAGAAAAAGACATTCTTATTAAGGACATGCTCAGACATACATACTAATAAGGTGTTAAATCCAGGTGGATATAGATCAGATATTTGAAGCCAATAATCTAACGCCTGTAGGCCAGCCCAATGGGGAATACTCGTATACAAAGATTTCACATCTAAAGTACACATGTAGCACTGGGTATCTGACAATTGTCTTGATTTTTTAAAAATGAAAAAACTAGGGACAAATCCCAGATTCAATGACAGGGCTAGTTCATGCATTGCTGAACAAATAGCTGAACCTTTTGATAATGTCTTAAATTTGTCTGATCATACACTCACGAAGGAACAACATTTTATTCTTAATAAAGGATTGGGATTTGTCCCTAGTTTTTTCTCCGACCATTATTTGGTATCAGTTGATGTGTTGGAATTTTGTAGAAAGTTGAATTTAAAAATTTTCTTTAATGATCAGAACAATTCTGCAACTCAAAGATCTACTGATTTCATTTTTAAAAAATCAACATTTCAACCTCCTATGAATAAGAACGTAGGGATCTTCCAACAAGCAGTATTGAGGGACTTACATTTTCCACATTTCAATACCAATATAGCTCATGACAATATCACCTCTTTGGAGAGAAGCCTTGTCAGAATTGAGACAAAATCACAAAATTGTTATTATTCAAGCGGACAAAGGGGGCGCAGTGGTTGTCTTGAACACTGATTATTATGTACAGGAAGGATTGAGACAATTGTCAGATACCCAGTGCTACATGCACATGGGGATAGATCCGACTCCTAAGTTTAAACAAGACATTGATTTATTCATTCAAGAGGCAGTACAAGAAGGAATTATCTCACAAAAGACTGCCCAACATCTTCAAGTCAGTGATCCACAAAAACAGATTCTGTATTTGTTACCTAAAATCCATAAATCTCTTACTGCTCCCCCTGGGAGACCTATTGTGTCTGGACATGGATCCCTTACAGAACCTTTATCGGTTTTCCTTACATCATACCTCAAGCCATTGCCCATGGTTAGGGCTCGTATACAGGATACAACAGAATTTCTTAACATCATTGTTGATACACAATTAGATCCAGATTGGATAATGTGTACTTTAGATGTGAAATCTTTGTATACGAGTATTCCCCATTGGGCTGGCCTACAGGCGTTAGATTATTGGCTTCAAAGATCTGATCTATATCCACCTGGATTTAACACCTTATTAGTATATATGTCTGAGCATGTCCTTAATAAGAATGTCTTTTTCTTCCAGGGTGATTGCTATTGGCAACTAAGAGGTACAGCTATGGGGGCTTCTTTTGCCCCTATATATGCCGACCTCTTTATGGCATACCTGGAGGAATGTCTTATATATGATCCCTTGCATAATATCTATTTAGAGGAGATGGATATTTGGAGACGCTATCTTGATGATTGTTGGATGGTGGCGTATGGATGCAGATTATTTGATGGAATTTGTGGAACATTTGAACAGCAATATTTGGGGTATTGAATTCTCAGTAACATATCATAAGTTTACTATTGACTTTTTGGATGTTACGGTATATCGTAATGAGGACAATACCTAAATACCAAAAATACATAGGAAATATCCACAGTTTAATACGTTACTTCATTCCCAAGTATGCACCCATCGTCACACCATCCGCAACATCCCAAAATCACAATACTTACGTATTAATATTAATTCATCTCTGCTAGATTATGAGGATGCTAAACAGGATTTAAATAGGAGATTTTTGGATAGAGGTTATCCATTTAGGGACATTTCTAGAGCCAGGGTGTGGACAGATCAACAGCAGAGATCAGATCTTTTACAATATCAAAAGAAGGATGATGTTAAGGAGATACCATTAGATTCATCACTACTTTGGGAAAAATCACCAACTCATTAGAAATGTGTTGAACAATAATTGGAACATACTTATGGCTAATGACCATCTTCGTCATATATTGACTGATCAATGTTCCATTTCCTACAGGAGAGGCAAAACTTTGGGCATGTTATTCTCCCATTATAAACATCAGGATAGTGGAGGTGCAACATACAGACCACTTACTATCACTGGGGATGAGCTTTTGGGGACCTTCCCTTGTGGCCATTGCACCTCTTGTGGAAGTATAAACAAAACTAAAGAATTCTCCAGTGCCAATACTAGCAAGATATTTGATACCCGTATATTTGCAAATTGTTCAACTAGTTGGGTGATTTATTTAGCTACATGTCATTGTCAGGCTTTTTATGTTGGTAAAACCTCACGGTCCCTTAGAGTACGAATAGGAGAACATCGTAGTGATATTCGGAATCACAAAATTAGTAATGCCCTATATCAACATACTATTAAGCATTCATCTGCTAAATTTATATTTAGTGTTATTGACAAAGTACAGGGAAGTAGACAAAATCAGTTAGGTTGGCAGAGTATTCTTAGCAAGAAAGAAAAATATTGGATTATACACTTGGGAGCCCTTTTTCCACCTGGATTAAATGACCATTTATAAATTATTATATATATTTATAGTATCTAACACCATATCTTGGCTATATTATTGTTGATTCAGTATTATTTATGCACAGTTTGTGTATTTTTATTAACAATATATGTTTTTTGGAAGTGCATTTCCTTTAATGAATGTTTTGTATAATTAAAAGTTAGCAGTTGATTGCTAGCCATTTGTTTATTGGCTAAGCAATTATATAAATATGGAGTCTGTTGAATGGAATTATGATAGTTACTTTTCCTCACTGAAGAAGGTACTTTACCGAAACTAGTTTGAGGCATGTATTTGTTACATTCATGGTGATGAGAGTGTGATTTAGTGTCTTTGACACTACATTTACATCAATAAAGCCTTGGGGACCGTTTGCTGGCTTTTGTTTGTTCTTGTTCTGTTGTTGGGCCGTGCAAGCTTGAACGTGCGTGGGTTAGTGTGTCACTGAAGTTGTTAGTAAGCCATTAGTATGTGTTCCACATTTTGCCCATTTGTTCCACATTATGAGGGCTAGCGTTCCTCATTTTGGAGATGGAAGGCTGAGAGCTATGATCAGTTGAAGCCAAACAAATGCTTGGAACTGCCACTCATACTGAAGGTAACTGAAAATATAACATTGCTGGCAAGATCAAATAACAGCAATCAAGCACCCCACAAAGCAGTGCATAAAAAAGCATGCTCAATATATTCATATACTTGCAATAGCCCATAACAGTATTTCATCGAGTGCTTAACTCACCTTGTTTTGTAATGTGCACATTAGTACAGGACCCAAACCTCCTACAGTAATATCCCCCCCCCAATATGTTATATTAAAATCAACTCCAGCATAGTCATTGTGTATGTCCCCAGTATAATCTGTACATGACTAGCACAAGGATTAATAGGACAGACTGAGTAAAGTATTCTCTCTGTTTAATGCATTCCATATTCTTTTGTAAATATACACTTTAATTCCATCACTTTTTATTTTTCGAAAGTAAATACATAATAAAAAAGCACCTTACATATACTCATAACAATTTTAAATCCAGCTTTTTCTCAGTGTAAACACAAATTCAAAGGCTGCACTGTGTGCTTCTGCTTTAAATCCCCCCACTGTGGATTTCTGCCCGCTCTGTTCCACAATCTTACCACCAGTTCTTACCCATCCCCACTGCAACTACTTTTATACTCATCTAGCTCAACCCACAACACATTTTAGCCAATCACCCCAGTAAAACCCCACCCACCTACAGAAGCACCCTACACTTCTACCCTTTCTCCACATAAATCTCCAAAGCATGCATCCCTATCCCTAGCCATTCATTTCAAAATCCATACCACTAATACATTTTTCTTCCAATTCTAGGTGCACACAAAATCCTCCTCTTCCCCCACAGCACTTGTTACCAACTACAGCATGTCCTGACAATCCTATCAAAGCTAATAAGTACATTATTAAAATGATACAACTGTTGTTTCCTTATTCATAAATGCATCACAACAACCCATCACGGCTCTCCTCATTGCTCTTGCATACATCACAAACTTCCATACCCACTTACAGCCACATAACTACTCTCCCACGAATCTGCACTTCCACGAACCCTATGCCACTTCTCATTTCTCTTGTATATCTGCTAAATTATACACACATATACTTCTAAGCATACCTACCTTCAAACATATAAAAACAAGCAATTGCTCCTTCCCTATCCATACATACAAGGAAAAACCCAGGTACTAATACAAATAAAAAAAACAAAACACCAAGCTCTTCTTATGTGGTGACATACACCCAAATCCAGGACTCATCACCAATCTGCAAACTATCATCCCTTGGACCTCTACACTTCTCTCCCCAAATCTAACAGCAGGACATAAACTCATAAACCCATGACCTCCATGCATGCCTGTCATTTTAAGGCCTAACATAGTTGCTGCAACAGAAATTTGGCTTAAGCCAGAAATACCTGACAATATAGTTCTGCCCCCAGGTTTCAATATGATTAGACTATTCAGATTACAAAACAAGGAGGCAAAATAGAAGCTATTTTCAAAAATACATTAGAACAAAGCCATGTTCTCATAAACTCCCACAATTTCATAATGCAGAGGTTCTAGCCACCCATCTAAAACTCAACAGTAGCAAAACCATCTATCTAACAGGCCTTTACATCCCCACTAGAAATAATCTAGCCACTAGAAGAAATTCTGCACTGTCTACACAGTAATAGAAATAAATAAAAGAAACTCTAAGCTTAGCTGGGCTAAACGCTGATTGGAAACAAACACTAAATTTACCAGATCTGAATATATTAGGTTTCTCCCAACTAATACATGATACCACCAGAATACATAAAAAGTCAGGCAGGGAAACAGCACTAGACTGAATCCTCACAAATAAACCCAATAATATTAATGCTTGTTGAACACTACCTGAGACTATTACCGACCACCTACCCACTTACATAATCTGGCAGTGGATTAATGTTCATCGGCAAGTAACGTACAAACAAGTCCATAACCAAAGAAATTTCAATCCGGAACTCTATCTCTAAAGAAACATAACTGGAACTCTCTAAAAGCACTACCACTAGACAAAGCAGTCACATACTTCAACCTAAGTTTCCTGAATACACTTAATAATCTGGCCTCATTGAGAACAAAAGGAATTAGATCAATACCTGCAACGTGACTAACAAACTGCACCAAGCAGCTTTTAACAAAAAGGGATCATGCATGTAAAATGTTGGAAAAAAACAAAACCCAATCATCCTTACAAGACTATAGATATCTAAGGAATCTAGCAACAAATATATACTTAAGGACAAAAAAGCATATTTTGAAGACCTACTAAACATAAAACAAAACAATCCTAAACTCTTCTGGCAGTTCGTAAAACAAGTAGTCACACCAGGGCAACACCCCCGGCAACAAATAGCCCAGTAAATATAGCAACACAGTTCAACACACACTTCATAAACTCAGTCCCAGCTCTCAACAAACAAAATACTTCAACAACTCTTACTATCCTAGAACCTCAAACTAACAATGCATAAATCATATTCAACACTGTCCCCACCTCAACAATAAAAAAATGCCTGCAAAAACTGAAACCTACCACTCTAACTTATGACAAATTGCCACCAGAGTAGCTAAAAATATCAGCAGAAGCCACAGTGTTCCCCATCTCTGTTCTATTCAGTAGATCAATAAAAGAAAACTATGTCCCTAATATCTGGAAAACGTCACATATCATACTTCTACATAAAGATGGTAACTCTACTGACCTAACCCACTACAGACCACCATCTAAGATCCCGCAGAAATGCTTAAACTCCTAACTAATCAAATTTCTAACTGACCAGAACCTCCTCTCTCCCATTTAACAAGGATCCGGTCCTTATCACAGCACTACAAGTGCCTTCCTCAGCTTTACCAACACCATCAGTGAACTCCAAAACAATGATAAACTAGTCTCAACCATCCTCCTTGCCCTGTGAAATGTATTTGATACAGTTGCACACCAAAACGTGTTTATGAACTTGCTTCATTAGGTTTCAATGCTCAAACCCTAACATGGTTTCTACGCTACCTATCCAAAAGGAACAGAGCTGTTAAATGGCACCAGGTCTACTCCAACTTTCTTTTACTACTCCTTCTTCAGTTAATTCTCCAGGGATCCATTCCATGACCCCTTCTCTTTAATACTGTTGTTAACAATCTACACTCCACATCCAAACAAGCAACCACAGTACAATATGCAGATGATACTACACTTATCTGTTCTGTTCAGATGCTACCCTCCCTGCAAAACAACAGACAACAAGCCTTCTTATCTACCAAATCCTGGATAGATTACTCAGACCTAGTCTAAATCCCCCCCAAAAAGAAGTTATATTATTACCATAAACTTCCATCTGTGTTGTTGATCTTCATTTATTCTTGACTGATGGGTTCGGTTCCGATCCCTCGGAACCGACTTGGCAGTTATGCAAAACTTGCACCAGCCAAAAACTCTCTAGCTAAGGCTCTATCCATACCGCCTCTCTTCCCATTACCATACATCAAATTTGCCTATCAGTTAAGAAAATACGGAAGCCTTGTCTGAGGAACAACCCTATGAAACCCCAGGAGTCTCTAGGAGGGGGCAGGAGGGTGGGATGTCAAGAATGAATGAAGATCGACAACACAGATGGAACGTTATGGTCAGAACATAACTTCTTTATCTGATCTTGTCATTCTTCATTTATTCTTAACTGATGGGACAGAGTCCCCAGCTACTTTAGAGCCTGCATGGCCCTAAGGAAGGATATGCCTAAGCACCATAGAGCCAAAGGATGCTCTTCCCCTGGATACCATATCCAAATTGTAATGAGTGATAAAGGGTGGGGTAGCCCAAGTTGCAGCTGCACAAATGTCTTCCACAGAAGCTCTGGAATGGAAGACTGCTGAAGTGGAAACAGATCTCGTAGAATGAGCTCTAACTTTTGTTGGTAGTTTAAGCAATAAACCACGCCTGGCTGTGGGTAATGCTGGATTTACCCACGGTTGGTGTGGTTTGGTCACAAGGGCGAGGTTAGTGCTCAGGAAAGAATGCAAGGGAGAAAAGATCTCCATTGCTTCATTTTTCTGTAATTTCTTTTTTTTATATTGGTTCGTGGCAATTTAGGGGTAGGAGAGCTGCACTCCCAACTCTGCACATACAAAAAAGACAGCTTGAAGAAAATACAAGGGATATCAGGTGCTACAAGGGATATCAGGTGCTACAAGGGATATCAGGTGCTACAAGGGATATCAGGTACTACAAGGGATATCAGGTGCTACAAGGGATATCAGGTAGTACAAGGGATATCGGGTACTACAAGGGATAGGTGCTACAAGGGATATCAGGTACTACAAGGGATATCAAGTACTACAAGGGATATCAGGTAGTACAAGGGATATCAGGTACTACAAGGGATATCAGGTACTACAAGGGATATCAGGTGCTACAAGGGATATCAGGTGCTACAAGGGATATCAGGTACTACAAGGGATATCAGGTGCTACAAGGGATATCAGGTACTACAAGGGATATCAGGTGCTACAAGGGATATCAGGTGCTACAAGGGATATCAGGTACTACAAGGGATATCAGGTGCTACAAGGGATATCAGGTACTACAAGGGATATCAGGTGCTACAAGGGATATCAGGTACTACAAGGGATATCAGGTGCTACAAGGGATATCAGGTACTACAAGGGATATCAGGTGCTACAAGGGATATCAGGTGCTACAAGGGATATCAGGTACTACAAGGGATATCAGGTGCTACAAGGGATATCAGGTACTACAAGGGATATCAGGTGCTACAAGGGATATCAGGTAGTACAAGGGATATCAGGTGCTACAAGGGATATCAGGTACTACAAGGGATATCAGTTACTACAAGGGATATCAGGTACTACAAGGGATATCAGGTGCTACAAGGGATATAAGGTGCGTGTGTTTAATTTTGAATACGGTACCTGATTTTCCTGCTATTTTCTTCATGCTGTCTTTCTCGGATGTGTGGAGTCGGGACTACAGCTTTATTTTTTTTTAATAAAAAAAATTAAAACTTGGACAATATACCAACAGGAAAAAAGTTTGGGCGATGGGACCTTTTCCTTTGGTATATTGTCAGATTTACAACAGGCATGCCGGCCAATCTGCGTGCACGTTTTGGAATAGTAATGGCCAGTCATTGCATAGTTGAGTTTATTCTGATTGTATATATAAAGGTAATGCAGTCTCTTAACCATTTTGACACGGTAACTTTTGATACCGGTTTGCCCAATCTGGTACCTGAAAAGGATATAAATAGTTGGTCTGATTTTCTACAGGATTTTGTTCTGTCCAAGTAAAAATGTAATTATCTGTGGACGTCCAACATATGAAGCAGTACTCTCCTTTGTTTGAAAAGTTTGGAAAGAAGACTGGTAATGCTATGGTCTGGTTGATAGTGGACTCTGATGCAACTTTTGGAAGGAAGGAGGGACTGGGTCTGAGTGATACTCTTTCTTTGTGGAAGATGACATATGGGTGGTTCATACACAAAGCTTGTAACTCTGAAATTCTCCTAGCAGATTGGATAGCTACTAGGAAGAGGGTCTTCCAAGATAAAAACTTGAGGGCGCAAGTGGCTGCAGGCTTGAAGGGCTGATGAACTAGACATTGTAAGATTAAGGTCAAATCCCAAGGTGCTACCAGATCTTTGAAAGGAGGTTTTAAATGCTGAGCGCCTTTAAGAAACATTTTGCATAGATGAAGAGACATCAATGAATGATCATGAAAACTGTTATGAAAATTTGAAATGGCAGCTAGATGAACCTTAATTGTAGACACTGAGGCTCCCAATTGAAATAAGGTGGCTATGTATACCAGAACCTTATCAACTGTTGCTGAGAATGGATCAATGCCATTTGTACACGTCCAAATTGAGAGTCTTTTCCATTTGTTTAGGTAAATTCTTCTGCACTGGGGAGGACAAGTTGTTCTGCCTGGCAATTACTTGAATTGGAGAAATGAAGCTGTTAGCTTGAGATGTTGAAGGTTGGGAATGCACCAAAACCCTGAGGGTGAGACAGCAGGTCCAGAGTTGGATCCAGAGTCCATGGACAGTGAACCAAGTGAGGCCAAAGAAAGGGAAACCAAATTTGACAGTGCCAGTAAGGTGCAATTAGAATCACTTTACTTTTCAACTGCAGGGCTATCTTCAGAAACTGGGGAATTAGTAAAATGGGGGAAAGGCATACAGAAGTCCCAGGGGCCAATCGTGAAGAAGTGCATCTCTCAGGGACTCCCTGTGAGGAGGAATTAGGGCAAAGTAGCTGCTGCATTTGTGGTTTATGGGAAAGGTGAACAGATCACAGCAATGTTGACCCCATCAACAAAAGATCTTTGTCGCTACATTGGGATTGAGAGACCACTTGTGAGGCAGAAGGATTCACCTGCTCAGTTTGTTCCTAATCACGTTGGACTTCCCTGGGATATGTGTTGTTATCAGAAAGTGGTTGGAGGTGATTGCCCATTGCCAAACTCTTAGGGCTTCCAGACATAGAGGATAGGATCTGGTTCTCCCCTGTTTGCTGATATACCAGACTATGGGCATGTCTGATTGGATAGCAATTGTCCCTGAAGGAAGGGCAGACTGAAATGCTTAAAATGCTAAAAGCACTGCCCTCAGTTCTAGGACACTGATGTGCAAATTGGCCTCTTGTGGGGACAAAGTGCCTTGGACTGTCTTCCCAAGAAAATGCCCCCCTACCCTATCTGGGAAGCATATGTGGTCACTATGGCCTTGGGCTGAGAGCAGGAAAAAAGTTGACTCCATAAATTTTCTTCTGGCTTCATCCACCAATATAAATCCTTATTGCAGTGATTTGTTATCAAGACTGGATGGGACATGGGGTGTGTTAGAAGTGACCATTGTGATGCCAAGAACCACTGAAGCAGCCTCATGTGATACCTCGCTAGGGGACCTAATATTATTGTTGCTGCCATGGATCCGAGAAGTTGTAGCATCAGATGAGCAGAAACTTTGCCTTGGGAGAGGATCATTTGAAGTTGAAATCTTAGCTTTAACAACCTGTGATGAGGAAGGGAGGCCACACAGGATATTTAATTTAGTTTTGCTTCAATAAATTCCAGATCCTGCGTGAGAGACAGTTGTGATTTTTCTTTGTTGACTGAAATGCCTAAAGTTTCTGCAAGATGTAGAACAAAATCTATGGTGCATAGCAGTAGATGCCTGGAGGGGACAGTGAGGACCAGTCATCTAGATATGGAAACACACAGAATCCCTGTAATCTCAAATGAGCTGCTATGACTGCCATGCATTTGAACACCCTGGGGGCTGTGGTGAGGCTGAAGGGTAGTGCTCAAAACTGGTAATGACTGGCTCCTAGCTGGAAGCAGAGATATCTTCTGGAGCACTTGTCCATCTTTATGTGGTAATACATATCCTGAAGATCTATAGACCACATCCAATCATCCTTCTCTAGAAAGGGAAGGACAAACTGAACCATAACCATCTGGAATTTTGTCTGTTGCACAAATTTGTTCAATAGGCTGAGATCCGAGATTGGTCTCCCATCCTCTGTCTTCTTTGGCACTAAAAAGAATCTCAAGTAGAATACGGATTCTATCTGGTCTGGTGTGACTGCTTGAATGACTCTTTTTTTGAAGCAGCGTTTGAACTTCTAATGCTGCTAGATCCCTCTGACTGGGTGGGACATCAGGGATTCGCCTTTGGGGTTTGGGGAAAAGACTGAAAGGAATGTAGTAACCTCTGGTAATTACTGTCTAGACCCAGGAATCCAATGTTATTGTCAGCCATCTTCCCCCAACTGCTTCCAGAGGTAAGCAATCAGACCTCTGGTCAGGAGTGCTGGTAGCGTTATCCAGAAAAGGAATCACTGGAGCCCTGGTTACATAGACCCCCTCTGCCATGGGAAGGGGTGTCTTCCAGAAGAGTTCCCCCCTCTGCCCCGGGGGGATACTCCCCATGTGTGTTCCAAAAGGGCCCTTGGGTCTTCTTGAACCACATTTTTCCACTCCTCTAATTCCTGGAGTAAGGTCATTGTGGAGTAGAAAAACACACACCCACAGCACAAAGGGTCTTCCCTTCCTTCTCACACCTGGCTAAGGTGTCTCTAACTTTTGGGTCAAACAATGAAGTAGCATCAACAGGAGTGTTGACAAAAGAAGACTTGAAGGGGTCCGCAAAATCACACAAGTGCATCCAGGTGCAGCACCTAATGGCAATGCCTGCACTCATTGCTCTAGATGTCCCTTTGGCTGTATGCGCAATAAGCCACACAGATGAATTCAAGATCGACTCCAGGGTGGCAAGCTGAGAGGCAACCTTATCTCGAACCTCATCGGACACTACTCCTGTAGGGTGTCTGAAAGCTCAGTTATCAGATCCCTTTGGAGTTTAGTGAAGTGTGCCAAGAAGTTCAAGGACCGAATAATAGTGAAGGTCAATGAAACAAAGGCCCACTTCCCAAATCTGTCCATCATCCGCAGCTCTCAGTTAGGAGGATGCACAGTTGAACTCTCTTCGTCGAGTTTCTTTTTGGTGGCCACTGCTGCCACCACCATAGCATTCACTGCTAGACCCTTTGACCAATGGGGCTGATCCTCTGGGGCTGAAAGAATCCTATCTGGTCTCCAGGGAATAGGCTCTATGGTGTCAGGAGCCTTCCATGCTCGCTGAATGATCAATTTGATTAGATCTTCAATGGGCGGGGTCACCCAAGAAGTAGATGGATGGGCACGAAAAGCTTGCAAATAAACAGATTCCTCAGAGGATGGTTTTGAGGGCTTCCAATCACCCTTCTGTTTTAATATTCCCAGGATGTCTCCAAAGGAGACATCTTCAGGGGTTGACTGTGAGGACTCTTCCCCTTCATCGTAATCTGCATCCTCAGTGACTGATTCTTCTGGAGAGTCTAGGTGCTTCCTCTTGGACAATCTCTTATGGGATGGCTCCTCAGGGGGAAGTTCTGTGGAGAACTCCAAAGAGGGGGGACACCGAACTAGCGTATCTTGTGCCTGCTGTCCAGATATAGCAGATTGTGGCAGCTGTGAACCAGAGGGATCAAAAATATGGCACTCTGACAGGAATGGAACCAACTGGGAGCCTGCTGAGGCCAAAGCTCTCTCTATAATCTGGAAGGCAGGCCTGCCCGAAGAGAGGTGGGAGCTGAGAGAGAGAGGACTTAAAACTGCCATAGTCCCAAGAGCCACAGACAGCGTTGTAGAAACAATCGGAACTGGTCTAAGGATCTCAGAACCGACAGCCAAGTCTTGGTCTCATGGGTGCAATGGTACCAAAGGAGCCGAAGACTACAGAGTAGATTCCAGCACCAAGGTGAGATCCACTGTTGGCACTGAGGCAGTTGGCATCGGGAGCATCGAAGCAATGGGCTCCAAGACCTGGGAGTAGGTTGAAAGAGGAATATATGTAGGAGTCCTGGGACAGTAAGCCTCAGCTCCAGGAGGGAGGGAGGTATGTGAGGGTATAGGAATGCCTCTGGCTGCCAAAAGCTGGTTCTCTAATCTGACTACATCCAATTCTAAGAGACTCCTGGAGGAACAAATTGACATTCCCAAAGGCAACTCTGGTCTGTCCACAAAGAGATTCAGCTGCTGACCCAAAAAGGGTTCTATTGAATGGGAATATCTGGTCCAGGGAATATTTAAAACATCGACCTTCAGCATCATGGTCTGTTTTACAGAAGAAGAAGATGGAACTGAATAGGAAGATGTAACTATTGCTGGTGCTGGAGAGGTCATTGGCGCCGAGATTGTGGCTGGTGCCAAAGTGGTTTGACTTGGTTCAGTACTTGACAGCACTGATGCTGATTTTGTTGTCTTCAGTGCAAGAGCAGAAGATAGTGACATTTTAGGTATTTTTGCCTTCAGTTACAAACAGATTGTCAGAACCTGGGATTTCTGTCATTTTGAGCCATGCACCTTCTGGGAAGATGGTACCGAATCTCTATTTTTTTTGTCTCAGACTTTGGAGATTTTGAAGTATCCACCTCACATAGAGCTCCACCAGAAGGATACTTTAATAAGCCTTTCAGAATTCATTTATTTTGTCCCTCTGCAAGAGTTTGGGCGCTAAAGCCCTTAGAGCTATTACAAGGAATTTCCAAGTGAGGAACACCTAGACAGTAGACGCAAGAAGGATGCCCATCAAAGTTGGCATCTTTCTGCCACAGTCCTTACACTGTTTAAACCCGGAGGTCCCTTTTTGTTTCTCTGACATGTTGTTCAGTTAGTGACACACAAAACGCAGGCATGCACACACAGACACACAGACACACACACACACACACACACACACACACACACACACACACACACACACACACACACACACACACACTCATAGAAAAAGGGAGAAAGGACATCAATTAAATATATATATATATATATATATATATATATATATATATATATATATATATATATAAATATATAGGTTCATAGGTTCATATGTAGGTACTAACTAGGCTATCGGCCTAGGGCCTATACAAGCCTAGCCAAAAAGGTACCCTGGCTTTCGCCACCCAAGAAAATGATTTTCCTGTGCCCCTGTCAAGAAGAGCCACAGAGGTGATCCCCTGGGTGAATTTCCTATTTCCCATCCAATCATCAATGAGGAGCTTTGTTTGATATAGATAGGCAGTTTGTTCCAGTGTATGGGAAGTCTCTGGGACAGGAATCTATCCCTCCAGCATGTTCTGTTTATTGTGGTGACAAGGTTTAGGTCCCTAGAGTGTGTAGCTCGGAGGGACTGGGATTTCTTTAAGTGGAGCATGTCCAACAGCTCTGGGTTTGACATAGCTTTGTATGTTAGGCAGAGATCGCCTCTGAGTAGGCAATATGCGATGGAGTAAAGCTTGAGTTTTTTGAGACGGTCTGTGTAGGGCATCTGTCTGAGGCCAGTAATCCTCTTTGTGAGATATTTTTGTGGCCCTTTCAGTTGTTGTAGATGTCTTGTGAGGTACATACCAAAAGGGGTGTTGTACTCTATAATGGGTCCAAAGAGTGATGAGTAGAGAGGAACAATGACATCTTTTTTCCTGGATGAGAAACCTTTTGTGATGAGGTGTGCCACGTAAAAGGATTTCCTGAATACTGTGGTGATGTGATTATAAAAGGAGAGACTACTGTCCACCTGTGTCCCAAGGTCTCTTATCACACTTTTGGTGTTAAGTAGACTACTACCTATGTGTTAGCTCATGGGTACAGAGTTTTTACCAAAGGGGATGACAATGCACTTTTTGGCATTGAGCTTGAGGCCATGGCTTTGACACCAGGCATCTGTCTCAGTGAGGCCCTTTTGTAGGATGTCCACATCATTAGGAGTTTCAATTATGGGTCCTAGTTTACAGTCGTCTGCTAACTTCATTAGCCAAAGACCTTCTGTGTTAGCCTGTACTTCAGAAAAGTAGATACCAAACAGGAGAGGACCCAGGACTAAACCCTGTGGTACTCCACTTGTCACTGGTCTGAAGTCAGATTTGGAGTCTGCTACTTTCACAGTGTGGGTTCTGTCAGTGAGCCAGTTGGCAACCCATCTTGTGACACAGGAATTTATACCTAGTTTAGTGAGTTTATCTATAATTCCAGATTGGGGGATGGTGTCAAAAGCCTTGGCGAGATCTAGATAGGCTTTGTGACTGCTTCAAAGAAGTCAATCAGGTTTAGGAGACATGATCTGCCCTTTACAAACCCAAACTGGGTGGGGTCCAGAGTTTGGAGATTACCAATGTCTTTGTTTATAAGTTCCATGATGATACATTTCATGGCCTTGCAGATCAGGCTCATTAGGCTAATAGTGTGGTAGTTCATGGGTCCGTGGTGACTCCCCCTTTGTGGAGTGGGATAACCGTCACTGTGCACCATTCAGTGGGCACAAAGCCTGAGGTGAGGCTATGATTGAACATGGTGCTTAGGTGGGGTGCCAGTTCATTCTGTAGTTCATGTAGAACGCAGCCTGGGATGTTGTCAGGTCCCATGGATGCTGTGTTCTTGGCTTTGGAGAGTGTGTTTTTTACCTGTGCAGCCGTGATTACTGGAACTTTGCATTCTTCTGGTATAGAGATGGGCCCTTTAGGGGGTGAGGGGAGATAAAGTTAGCACTGAACCTATCTGCCAGGATGTTGGCAATACCAGTTGGTTCTGTATATTTAGTGCCATTGTGCTGTAACTCAGAGCAGATCTGAGTGTTGCCATTGAGATTCTTGACATAGCTATAGAATGCTTTGTGATTGTCTTTAGAATCAATGGCAGTTTTGTTTTTATAACTAGCTTTGGAGGATTTTATGAGGGATCTCAGCTTCTTACTGAGGCTGACCAGGGAGTTCTTCCAGTCATGGGGATTTTACTCTTTTTTGCAACAGTTTCTTTCTTCTGTTGTAGAGTTTGTTTATGGCAGGGGGCCACCAGATTGGCTTCCTTTTTTGGAGGATAGCATCTTGGTTCTGTTAGGGATAGCATGATCCATGCACTCATGTAAGTGCTTATAAAGTGCATTTGTGTAGGATTCATCAGTCGTATCTCTGTTGTCCATCTACATGGGTATTGTGAAGTTTGCCACTTCTGTCTTACGAAGCGTGAAGTTAGCTTTGGAGAAATTTTTTACGGTGGTTTCCCTAATGGGGTGTGGGGGCGGGATGTGGATGTCTAGGTTGATTAGCTTGTGATCGGATCTGACCAATGAGGAATTGACCTCTGGTGTGGAACGCCAGTTGCCCATGTTGGTAATGACCAGGTCTAGGATATTGCTGCCTCTGATGGGGGTGTGGATAAGTTAATCCAAGGAGTTGGAATTTATGAATTCCCGAAGACGTTGAGCAAAAGAGTTGGTACATGAGTAGTTTTCCCAGTTAATGGTGGGTAGTTGAAATTGATCATAATTAGGGTGTTGGGTTGTACCCTAATATTTTCCAGTGTATCAAGAAATGAGGAATTGGAATCCTGGGGCATGTAGCAAGTTACAATTTGGATTGCGGTCTTGCCCAGAGTTAGTTCCACTTGGATAATCTCGGATGCATTATGCTGAGCAACTAGCCTGGAGGTGTGGATATCCTTAATGAATATGGACACGCCTCTACCTTTAGTGTTTCAGTCCAGGTTAGGTGACCGAAAGGTGTGGTATGAATTATAGCCTGGTAATGCAGGGGTTCTCTCTGGAGACTTGAACCAAGTCTCTGTCACTGCACAGATGTCGATGTTCTCCATTTTAAGGAGTGCCTAGAGTGAATACATTTTGAGGTTTAGACTTCTAGCATTGAGTAGCATTACCCTCAGATTTTGCTTGCTTGTACCTGTTACAGTGGTGAATTTGTCATTTGAATCTTGCCTAAAAAAAGCACTATAGGGGTGGCAAGAGCCTTAGCCAGTATTTGGAATCCCAAGGGCGACAGGTGCAGGCCATCTCTGGCAAAGCATCGTGGTCTGTCGATCATGTCATCCCAGGCAGACAGATACTGGATCCCCTTAGAATGGCACCAGAAGCTTAGCCAATTGTTGAAGTCAATCATTTTGTCCTTGTACTGTGGTATCATTCTGGGTGATGGCAGGATGCTACTCGGGGCTTGGGTCATACCTGCCTGGGCTACAAGATCGGAGAACTCCTCCATGTCTCTTTTCATGTAGTCCAGGGAGGTACGTCTCAGGTCATTCACACCAACATGGACAATGACAGAGTCATATTTATACTTGTTGTGGAGTGACCTGAGTGCATGCGTTATGTGGCAGATCCTGGAACCTGACAGGCAGCTGACAGTAACTTTCTCCTTGTTTAGCCTGGTGAGTGGAACATCAGTGTGCCTGACTATAGAGTCACCTATGACTAGAGTGTTGGGTACGTTGTTATGCCTTATGGGCTGTGGTTGAGTGGCACACTGAGTTTGTGGGCTATGTGTCATTTGGGTTGTGTTGGGGGGTGGAGGTTGCATGCGTTTCTGCTTCGGAGGTCTCTGTTGCTTGAGCAGATTTTTATGGAGAGCCTCCGCGAATGTAGGTGTGTGTTTTGTGTTGCTATGTGTGTGTTTTGGTGGTATAGGTTTTGAGGGACTATGTGATGAGTGTGATGTGGTGCAAGTGTTTACCTTCTCCTCTTGACTGTCTAGTCCAGTCTTGGGTGAAGAGAGCTTTGCTTCCAGTTTGGCTATATAAGTACATCTCTCACAGGTTGTAGTTTTGGGTAGGAGGAGGAGAGGGATATGTGTTACATGAGGCAGAAGCTGCATGCTGCATTGATGCCAGATGCCAGATTAGGGAGGGGAGAGAAAGACCGGGACATGCCTGGATATGTGCTTATTTATTAAGTACTAAAAACTGTTTTCCTCTAGACAACTGAGGAAAGTTGAGTGCTGTAGTAATTTGTAGCTTATTTAGTGCTTACAATGAGTTCTGAACAAGTGCTGAACTCAAAGAAATAGATTTGAGTGCTAAAACTAAAAAAACTGGCTAGTTCTAAGGGAAAATTTGAAGAGCAGTCTTTATGGCACCAGGAATAATTTAACCCTAGCTAAGCGGCGATGCATAAAGTGTATTTTTTTTATATAACAGTAGTAAATGAGCAAACTGATTTAAACAAATTAACCAATAAAAAGCTAAAATCGGAGCCCCATTCCAGCAATCTTCGATCAGACAAGTTCTAACTGCACACTCCTGCCACTAGGGTGCAGGGGAACCTTCTCCAAAAAAGGTGGTCTGGATTAGTGCTCAAGTTATACAAACAAAGCTAGATTCAGCAGGTCTGAATTTAGTCTATGCTACAGCAAACAAGGTGTACCAATTTCAAAAAGAAACAGTTCAAAAAAGCAAGCGCAATAAGCATTTAACCAGAAACTCCCAGCTCAGAAGGGCAGAATCTACTCTCTCCTCCCACAATAGTGCAGACCACACCTTCTTAATGTAAAACAACTGGCCCAAAGTCCAAGTGCTTAAACCAGAACTAATACACTTTTAGAATAACAGACGCTAAGCCTTCAATCAGCAACTCCCAACCTAGAAGGATGTAAGCTACCTGTCCTGCCACAACAGTGCAGACCACAAACCTTCTTAATGCAAAACAACTGGTCTGAAGCCCAAATGCTTCAACCAAAGGCTTAGAATAACAGTTACAATTTAATCAGGCTACTAAGACGCAATAATAAATGCAGCAGAATAAATGCAATAAAGTAGGAAGAAACACAATTACAGTAACAGCAGATGAATAAAGTGCATTTTTTATATAACAATAGAAAATGAGCAGACTGATTTAAACAAATTGCCCAATTAACCAGTAAAACAGCTCAAAATTAAGCCCTGTTCCAGCAGTCTTCAATCAGACAAGTTCTAACTGCACACTCCTGCCACTAGGGTGCAGGGGAACCTTCTCCAAAAAAAGATGGTCTGGATTAGTGCTCAAGTTATACAAACAAAACTAGATTCAGCTTGGCTGAATCTAGTCTATGCTACAGCAAACAAGGTGCACCAATTTCAGAAAGAAACAGTTCAAATTATATATATATATATATATATATATATATATATATATATATATATATATATATATATATTTTTTTTTTTAAAGGCTATACCAACTACGGTATAAGACGAATACCCAAACAGGTAAGGGAAAGGAAAGAAAAACAGAAGAAAAAGTACCAAGAATGGTAATAAGGGTTACCTATGGTAAGAGGGAAGAAGAGGCCTGTTACCAACAATGGTAAAGTAAAGAGAATTACCTTAAGGTAAAAAAGGGGGTAGAAAGCTCCAAAAAGGGTCACTCACTCAAAAATGTATCGACGACACTAACTAGTAATAAAAATAACATTTTTAAAGTATTATAATGAGAGCAAGAAGAAATTTTTAGGCACTTAGCTGAGTGCATCAGTTGATGCATCCAATTTTCTATGCGGCAAACGAGATCTGAGGTAATAGGAAGAGAGGCAATATGGGTAGAGCTTTAGCTTGAGAGTTTTTGGCTGGTGCGAGCTTTGTATAATGGCTGAGTTGGTTCCGAGGAATCGGAACCGAACCCATCAGTCAAGAATAAATGAAGATTGACAACATCAGATCTAATGTTATTTACCCCTAAAATCTACCTAGAGCACAACATTCATTCTACCTTCTATCCTCTAATAACATAAAAGTAGAATATGTTTTTCAAACCAAACTCCTGGGAATATTAATTGATGGTCATCTTAAATATGATCACCACCTCCTTCAAGTCATCCAAAAAATAAAACAAACTGGCTTCCTCTGTAGGGTGAAAACATTTCTTACTGACCACTCCAGAAAATCAAAAGCAAAAACATACCTACTCCCATCCTTACATTATACATCATGTATCTTTACTAATGTCAACTCCATACAAAAAGGCAAGCACGAAACGTCCTACAATAAAATCAACAAATTTGCTGCAAATAAACTTCTCCCACAAAAGACTCATGACTACATACCCCTAAAAGATCTTAACTGGCTTGATCTTCCACACACTTCTGTAACTACTTACAAGTCACTATAGCCCACAAACTGAAAAATGTCCATCTCTGCAAGGTGCAAAGAAACCTTACAGTACAAGCAGAGCCCTCAGATCCAGCAACAAAACAGCGCCCTCGGTCACAAAATCAAATAATTCTGCCAGTGAATCACTTTAAGCTTATCATGTTACAAAAACCTGGAACTCCATTCCCTTAGAATTAAGGCAAACAGACAAACTAAATTTATTTAAACCATCACTGAAAAAACACTTATTACGACAATTGGCTGTGCTCCTGCACAGCTCCACAATAGTATATAAATACTACTCGTAAACACCCCCTCACATATAGCAAGCTTCCTCCTAACCCATATATGTTCATCCCTTCCTCATTCCCATCTAACCTAACATCTCTTTTCTCTGTATCTCTGTCTTATGTTGCACTGTACACTGATGTTCTTTATAAAACAAAGATACTAACATCAAAAACTAGAGTCTCCTCTCCAAGCTCTAACCTTCTTATTTTATTCCTGAAAACTCCAGTTACAATAATTAAATTACATTACATCCTAACATTTATCTAACAATTCTCTAAACATATAACCCTCTAGTAAATCTATACATTCAATTTCAGTTTTTCAGTAGATGATATGTTTGAAATTTCAAGTGTAGATACTAAATTGCACATAGAATTTTAATGTACATAACATATCTGATTCACAATGAAAAATACCACCATATTTTAATATATGCATCTACACACACACACACACACACATATATATATATATATATATATATATATATATATATATATATATACATATAAATTGAGCATCTTCTGTATTTTGTAATTGCAAAAACTGTACACATTTGTTTTCTTCTCGTACAATGAAAAACTCATATTATTTTACTATGTGAATGTATTTTGCAATGTTCTCTGTATAATTGTGTAGTTTTTCTTCTTGGGCATTCGCTGAAAATGGGAACAATCCCAGTCAGACTTTGCCACTTGGCAATGATAAATAAATGCATGATGTGCTTCATGTCCCCATCACCCATTTTGTGAAATGGTATACCCTGAAGTTGATTTTAAGTTGTCCTTGTGTTGCTGATTATGTTCCATTCTTCTTCCCTGTCCATGGTCTACATTACTAACCCTAACCTGCTTCCTGAGAATATAGTACATCATTGTTGCTGGACCAATTCATGTGTGGTACATGGTTTTAGTTATAGCCTTTGTTTTATCTTCATTAATTTTATATCCCCCCAAAAAACCCAGAACTGTCCCAGAATATTCCACAACACTGAGATGTCCTTTTCTGGTTCCATCAGGTACAAAATAATATCATCTGCAAATAAAACAAACTTTTCTCGAACACCATACCAGTTATATTCTTGAATTTCTGAATCCTTTATTTTCTTTGCTAATGGTTCTAAATATAAAGCAAATAACAAAGGTTATAGAGGTTACCCCTGCTTGGTCCTTCTGTTCAGACACAACTTATCAGAGAAGACCCCCCCCCACTTTGATTGTTGCCTCCACTTCCTGGTATAGCCATTTAATTAACCTTATTATTGTATCAGGAAATACAAATGCTTCCATTGCCCTGTTCATAAAATCTCAGCTTACTCTGCTGAATGCTTTCTCTGCATCCAGACCCACCAAAAACAGCAGTATGTTCTTACATTTTGCATCCCCCTGGGTGATCATTGTTCTACTGATGTCAAATGTTTGTCTTCCCTCCACAAAACTACTTTGGTCCACATATATTAGTTTCAGCAACACCTTTGCCATTCTCTTTGGTCTTTATAGGCATAAACACTTTATACACATGGTTTAGAATTGAAGTGGACCTGTATGAAGCTGGATCAGCTGAGTTTTTACCGTCTTTAGGTATTACAGCCACCACAGCTATTTACAGGATGTTGGTGCTTCCCCTTCTTATAAAATACTGTTAAACAAAATCTTCCAGATCTTTATCACCTTCTTCCATCCGGTTTCCAAACTTCCATCAAGCTGTAATTGCTCTTACATATAGTTAGGCATCATCTGATAATAACTGAATCAGACTGTAAGTAGCTGTCAGGTTTTGTTTTTTTTTGGTTTAGGCAGTCCCACTATTAAAGTCTCTGTCATGGACTCCAACAAGCATGCCCATCTTTTGCTGCATTCTGTACAGCTGTAATCATCTACTGACATCTTGCAGGAGCCACTTATAAAAGTTTGTTTAAATCCATCTTTTCAGGGGCTGCTGTTCATGCCTACAGTAGTGGTTCCTCTGGGTAGTCACCTTACCCATACATTCTAGACCCCTTCCTTTCTGATATTTACAATTATATCTAGCATCTTTTTGAATATTCACCATAGTATTTCACATGGTACTGCATAATTCAACTTAAAAGTAATCATAACCTACCTCAGATATCGTTTTTGCAATATCTGCAAAATCTGCTATTCATCTGACATTTCAGACCACATCAGCTCTTATAGGCAGACTGGTGTCTCCATCCTTGACTTCTGCATCATTGCTGTCAACAGGAAACATGCCAAATATGCTTGTTAAAGCTGGTGTGATACCTGTTACAAATATACTAAACAGGACTACCCCTAATACCGAAATATTAGGCACACTAATTGTTAATGACATTTCTTATACGCCTCCATCCCAACTGCCCCTTTCAGTCTCTGACCACTTAATTTAGTTTTTTTTTATCCATCTTACCACATCTCACCAAGTAGACTTCTCTGCCATACCGTAAAATGTTCTCAGCAACCTTGAGTGAGACACAGTGTCACTGGCCTTGATAAAACACTTGTGAATCACAGCCACAGGTCTTATTTTATCCAAATCAGTGGTGTCCAAATCATAGAACTGGAGTGGGTTAGACACAAGACCTTCTTTTGTGCAAAAAGTATACTGTTACCCATCTACAAAACAACTAGCATTGAGAAAACTCAAAGTATTCATCACATGTCTCTTTTCTTAGTGTCTCCTTCAATGGAAACAAGGCTGTCAGGCTTTCATTCTATACCCACTCTTGTGCCACTCTCTGGTCCTGCAGTGACATTCTGATTTCTGTGAATAAAGCTTACAAGTCTGTTAGTGGCTCACACCCATACCATGTACCTGGATACAGAGTGAAGTACATTGTCTGAACCCTGCATCACATCTGTCCACAATGTCTTGAGTTTCTTTTCAACTTCCTGTATCCCAGTCAAGTACTATTTTTTCAGGATATTAGTGGCTCTACAGTGGTCCGTGGTCAGAGTAACAGAATGTTGACTGTGTGATCTGGGTTCCTGTGTACTGTTGTGCAATCTGACGAGTAAAGCTGGAGACACATGCAGCACATCACTTCACATCTGTCTCAGTATTTTTAATATTGCAAATCCCAATGTTACAGGTAGTGTGAAGTAAAGTCAGAAAATCATCAGTATGTTTTGTTTTATTGAACCCCGCAGCAAGTTTTGCTCTTCAGGGCAACTATATCCTTTCTGGATTAAAAACAATATGATTTATTTCTGACTACAACTGCATCCTAAAGGCCTGAGAAGGAGATGTGTGCCAATATTCTGAGAGCTGCTGGGGAAAGAAGCAATCAAAATAAGTAATATATTTGGGTTTTAAGAATAAGAGGGACTACAGACGTAATAAGCAGACATTTCACATTTACTGTGAGCCAAGAGAAAGTATTTCCTATTTCTGCCATTTCTTCTTCCTGAGGGCACAAGGCACTAAAGAATACCTGCATACTGACATTCGTCAATTAAACAACCGAACCAAAGACTATAAGTGTGTTGAGGTACGTAATTCATGAACATATGATAAAATCAAGTGTGATATTCAAAATCATCAAAATCATCAAATCAGAGACAAATTGTTTTAAAAGCAATTCTAATGCTAAATAATATGACATGCTTTTTGAGTAAATTTGCATGATCTGCTGTTATAAGTATGGTAATCTAAAATGTTCTGTAACAGGTCAATTATGTAAACATTGTGACAAAATAATAATTTTGTAAAAATATATAAAACTGCGGTGGTAGTGCTGCGGTAGCGTTGTCACCTCACAGTATGATGTTGTCCTGTTCGATTCTCAGCTAAAGCGTCTTCTGTGTTGAGACATGCGTGAATGGGTGTACCTTCGTTGAAGGTTGTGCGTCAGAGCTGGCAACTCAGTACGTAAAAATCTACTGCCAATCATTAGCGGACCGGAGTTCCGCTGTGGCAACCCTTTACTGGGAAAAGCCGAAAGATACAACATAAAAAATATGAGAGTAATACAATATTTGCAAGCAAGAAATGCATGTAGTAGAACAAAGTCAAGAAAAGTAATTATTTTAGGGCAAAAATAAATGCTAGAAAATGTGAATACTGTGCCCAATGCAGCAAGAAAACTTGAAACAAAAGGGTTGGTTAAAAATTTAGACAGAACAATTCAAATGATCACAGTATGTTGTTTAAATTCGAGAGGTAGAATGTAGCATTATGTCTGCTCAAGCATTCAAAGCAGCGAGGTTGAATGAAAGCAAATGTAACCTTTTTAAAGCCTTTCTTATGCAAGTTCTGTACTTATTCAGGCTATTGTATATTACCACTAGTCCATAAACTACTTACATCTGAATATAAAAATAAAAAAAAATACATGATTCACTTTGAGGTAACTGTTACGGGAGCTCCACCTTTATAAGTTCATTTGACTTGGCAGACATTTAGTATGGTTATGTGAATGTAAAGGGTGAAGATCTGCTTCTTAACTTTGAATGTTTAGTTTACTGGCCTGGGTTGTTTGACAGGACCTCATCATACTCTTATTAGAGTTTGACATTCTCCCAGATGTCAGTGCTGCTAAAAAAGTCCTAGAGTACTTAGTTGTATGACTGAAAGGAACTTACCGAAAACTATAAAAACAACAAAAGCAGCGAGTAAACTGGAAGCCAAAGGAACAAAAATATTTTATTAGCGCTTTCGGAAAGGCTAGTATCTTTCCTTCATCAGACAACTTCACAAACTAATTAAGTTTCCTTTTATAACATCTCTAATTGTTAAATGACGTCAGTTAAAATCAGTTAAAAAGGATACAAAACACTTAATAAAGCTGGAACCTTAAACTCCACTTACAACAAGTGGTATAAACAAAGTAAACCCATAAGAACAAGTAAGAACATATACATCTAGTTGCACATACTCTCAAAGTTGAGCCAAATAAGAAAAATAAAATGAAATGAATAAGTTAATAAATAAAATAAAATAAAATCCGCAGGTGATGGCAAACTCAAGACATGTTTAAAAACCCACTATATTTGAAATTACTGTGGAATTACTTGAAATATTGCTGAACATGTTTACGTTACATCTTTTTCCTTTATGTGCTCAAATATATTAATAAATCTAATAAGTACCAAAAAAATCAATAACATTATAAAATTATGAAATTATAATGTTAAAAATGTATATATAAAAAAATATTATATATATATGAAAAAAAAAAAAAATATATATATATATAAAATATAATATATAAAATATAAACTGTATAAGGGATATATGTGTATATACTCAATTTGTAAAGTGTATTAAATATATTATTTTACCCTCTCCTCCTCCCAACAAATTCCAACACATGTGAGAGATGCAAACATATAGCCAAACTGGAGGCTAAGCTCTCTCAACTCAGTACTAGCATAACCAGTCAGGAGGAGAAGGAAACCACACTCACTACAATTCCAGTCTCACATAGACCTACCACGACAGCAAACCAAACACATAATCACACAAAAACATACTCGGAGGCTCTAAATAAAGATCTGCCTAAGCAGCAGAGACCTCCAAAGCAGACACCCAAGCAACCGCTACCCCAAAACAAAACACATGCAACACATATCTCACAAAGCCAGTGTGCCGAACAGTCACAGCCCTTAAGACTAAACAACACACCTGATACACTTGTAATAGGTGACTCTATCGTCAGGCACACTGACGTCCCGCTCACCAGGCTGAACAAGGAGAGGGTCACGGTGAGCAGCCTGTCTAGACTAGTTTCAGTAAATGACCAGATGCAAATGTGCAGAAGAACAAACATCCAGAACAACAGTCTAAGTAGAATGGATAATTAAATGATAATTGCAGCATCACATCGGCCTCGACTGAAGACTGTGTGTGTCTCTCCATCCCAGATGGAACTACACTTGGTCATTGAGGGACACTGAGATAAGACTGACTGGGTTCTGGAGATGATGTTCTGAACACCTGACTACTGACACAGAGGAAAGGGGTAAAAAAAGAAAAATTTGAAGTAACATTTATGAACTAAAATGATAACATCATTGAATATTTAATTTAAACTGAAAAAAGAAAACATATTACTTAAGTTCATGTTATAGCAGTAGTGGAAACAGAAGCGCCTAATAATTATATATATATGTATATATATATATATATATATATATATATATATACATATATATATATATATATGGACTTATTTCTCATATTTTACTGTAGTATTCTGCCAAATGTATATGTGTGCATATGTCTGTACGCGTGCGCACGCGTGTGTGTATTGTACATACACAGACACACACAGATGCGCACACACACACACACACACACACACACACACACACACACACACACACACACACACACACACACACACACACACACACACATATATATATATATATATATATATATATATATATATATACACACACACACACACACACACACACACACACACACACACAATTATAGTGTGCAAAAAATGCTGACATATTTAGAAGTGTTGCATTATAATGGAAGCAGAAACTTATAAATAACACTTCTTTACAGAGATACACAGTCAGCGTGTTTAAGTAAGTGCACCTACTGCCTAACTGTGCATATATATTAAGTATCAAGGAGCATTGTTTTAGAACAGCAAACAGCAAGCAGAGACACAGGAAATCTTTCTGTCAAGTTTACATTATTTATTAATATGCTGTGCCTCGTACTAAAAGGGAAGAATACATTAGAGCAGATCACCCATTTTTTGCCCATTTTTTTAGCACTACACTGGAGTACACAGCATGATACTTCAAAAATACCTCCTTCATTTTCATGGATAGTAAGATTAGTGATAACCATATAAAGATAAACGGTAACAAATAATTAATGCCTCCAGTAGATTTCTAAAATTCTATATAAGTCTGAATCAATGCCTTACTTGCTTGTGATGTTCTCACTCATTCATTCATACAGTGTGCCTATCTAGTGAGTGGCTTACTGCTCCTTTTTCTTATTTTATCTGATAAACAGAAGCAGCCATTATTATTATTATTTTCTAGAATTATCTTGTATTTTTACTCTAGGATGCAGTGCCCATTTTTAAATATTTTAAATGTTCTAAAACAATATTTTTCATTATAACATAGTACCTATGTGCATAGTGCATACAGTCCATAATTCAGGGATGTTATTTGAAGGTGGGGGATAGGTATGTAAATGTAAATATATGTTTTTATATAGTTTTGAGTGTTTTGTGCTATGTGTTCTTAAAACTATTTTTTTTCTTTTTTTTTTGGTGGTTGTTCTCTGTACTGATGTTGTAGATGTCTGTAGTTTTTTTATTTTCTACATATAAAATGTCTTAATAAAAGTTTTTTATTCATTTATCCTTTCTTCCTACTTAGTCCTATGCAGGGCTGTGAGGGAGATGAAGCCTATCCTGTCACTCAGTGCAAGAAACACAAACACATACAGTCACACACATGCACAGTGCATCAAACAACATACAAATGCATCTGTTTGTATATATATATATGGCATGACTTTAAGGGGTAGGAAGAAACCCGAGCACCTGCAGAAAGAAATGCAGGCTTATGGAGGATATGTAGACTGTCGTATAGAAGACCACAAGCCCAACTGCAGATCCAAGTGCCCTGGGGCAACAATGCTCTGCTATGCCATGGTGCCACCTTCTGTTTACATCTATTGAGCACTAGAGTTTTTCTTCTTCTTTTTCTTCTTCTTTCGGCTTTTTCCCAGTTAGGGGTCACCACAGTGGATCACCTGTCCGCTCATGATTGGCAGTGGAGTTTTACAGTGTCGAGTTGCCAGCCCGACACCCAACCTTCCACAGAAGGCACACAAATGCACACACACCTAGGGCCAATTTAGAGTGTCCAGTTCACCTACAGCATGTCTTTCGGATGTGGGTGGAAACCAGAGCACCCAGAGGAAACCCACACAACCACAGGGAGGACATGCAGACTCCACACAGAAGGTACCCCAGCTGAGGATTGAACCAGAGAACCTCTTGCTGTGAGGTGACAATGCTAACCACTGCACCACCATTGAGCACTAGAGTTATCAGTACCAAAAACAATACTTTTTTTACAGAAAGCTGGACTGCTCCTTAAATAGCCATGTAGTAACCAAATTAATGATTAAGTCCTAGAACAGTTACGTGTAGCATTGCTACTAATCCTGCAATAATTGTGCAAGATGTTATACAAGTTAGGCTTATGCTTATACCCATACATAAAGCACATGGATAGCAGAACAGTTTAATGTAGAGGGGATTATGAATTTATATTAATAAAATACACTTATTATTTAGTTAATAATGGGAAGCAGAAATCTTACAAAATCAACAAGGCAAAAAAGTATGTGCTATCATATCAACATTTCTAAAATTCTGGGGGGGGGGTGGTTGTGCTCTTTACCTCCATGGTGGATAAAGGCTGACCAGGAGGGGCCATCATTCATAAAGCTATCAGGTATGGTTCGAGGGTTTGTTTTCTCTTTTCCTATCACATGAATTTTTACCCATTCAGTAGGAGATGGGGATGTGAAATGGGATGAAGGTGGAGGATGTCCCCTCGCTTCCACAAGGGGTGTTACCTCCAGGCATCCCTGCTCCCTGAGCTTCCTGATTTCCACCAGGAAACACCACTAGCCAGTGTGCCCTCAAGTGCACACAACTCCCTCCTGGGAGAAGTGTGCAGGCTATACCCCTTCACTCCTTCCCTTCCCTGTCTTGATTCCCCAGTACCAGGCCACTAGTCAAACCCAGTTACCTGGGAGACAGTTAGGAATTCGTTCCCTGTACCATACAGCCAGGCTGTCATTTCTTAAATTCTTCTAATGTGTTTTCATAATAACTTTTTCAATAGTAATAAGGCACTCAAATATATATAAATATAAATAAATATATATAAATACACACACACACACACACACACACACACACACACACACACACACACACACACACACACATACACACACACACACACACACACACACACACACACACACACACACACACACACACACACACACACACACACACACACACACACACACACACGTGTACTTTGAAATTTCGAAGTACAAATACAGCAAATGGCAAAACATGCATCCAAAAGGACTGAATCTCAAAATAAGGAAAGAAAACCCCCACAAAACTCACAACCCTTGCTAATTATATATATATATACCATCTGCCAGATCACATAACAGTGAGGAAAGGGCAAATTCCCTGATCCCCATAGTATTACGATCATAATCAAACAAATGCTGACAGAAGCAGTCAAATCAGTTTCAATTACTTCTGCTGGCTGTAGAAATGTTCACTATTATGAAAGTTTAACTATGTGTATTGCTCCCATAAATATATACAACACACACGTGTGTGTGTGTGTGTGTGTGTGTGTGTGTGTGTGTGTGTGTGTGTGTGTGTGTGCACATGCACATTTACACACGCACACACACACACACACACACATATATATATATATATATATATATATATATATATATATATATATATATATATATATATTATTAAATTAAGCTACGTTAGGCTGTGATGCACTTATCTGTGCAAAACCAAGGTATATACATATAAAATCATAACACGTTCCAAAAATATTCAGGTTTCACTTGCCTTCGTAGCCAACACTAACAGTATTTTAGCCAGCCTGGGATCAGTCTTGGTAGGAGTATTTCTTTCTGCTCCAACATGCCTTGTGTTCATGGCAGAAAATGCAGTAATTATCTGCTCAGCAGTACATTACACATGGAAAAAAAAAGATTCATGATGCACGTCTGAAAAGTCTAGGTGTCAATTATCTTAATAGAATTTAAGAACTGGTAATGCAGTTAGTATGGTATTCTGAGCAAACTGGTTTCATTTATCAGGTGATGTTCTCTTCTGTATTGTTAATGCTGAAATGCTAGCCAACGTAAACTGGTTCTGTATGTTGTTTCAGTCTGTTACAGTTTACAGACTAAGCAGACAGACTGCTGCAGTTTGCAGAGTCCCTGATAAAAAAGGATTTCCCTTTAAAGACTATCTTTCACAATTACTACTGAAGTTACATTCTGCAATCACTGCTTAGGAGACTATGGAGAGAGTCACAGCCCCAGATGCACTGGCAAAAGGAATACTGGGAAAATGCAACTTGTATCCTGAGATGTGAAAAATATATGATTCAGAGCTTCAGTGCATAGCAAATACTAGAATAAACAGTGTGCTGTTCATTCCAAGAGGAAACTGAGTACTAATGTCAGAATGGTAAGCAGAAATCCACAGCACAGGAAGAACGAACAAATAAATCATTTCCTCTCTTTGGTTTTACCTGAAACCAGCTGATTATCTTTTAATGTTTATTTTTAGCATCTTCTAAGGATGTCTACATTTTCCTTTCATTCCTGTCCTTCATCCATATTCATTTGCTTCTATAAATAAAGCATACTTCACATGCAAACTCATAGTTACAAAGTCACTTCTATAAGATACGAAAGCAGCATCTCACATCAGCAGATCCTCATAATTAAACTCATAATATGCCTGCTACTCTATTAATGATGGCTGCTCAAGCCTTACATGGAAGACTGTTTTCATAAGCTGTTCATGATAAATGTCATCTGTCTTCATGTTAAACATACAATGGTATATGTTAACAAGCTTCATCCTGTAGTCCTGGGTTTGATTGCTTCAGCCTGCATTTCGCTCCTGTGTGACTCTAAGCAAGTCACTTGACCAGACAGTGCTCCCAGGTCACCCCAAAAAGAGACATACTTGTCCAGAGTGGGTTTACCTAGTTAATAAACAAATTAAACAGAACAAAACCAATAAACAAACCAATAACTACAAAGACACAGGGCTGGAAAAAGAATGAGAATTCATACTGGGAACTACTGTTAGCATCCTTGCATAGGGATACCCAGTTAAACATTAATATTCTGGAAAACACATAGAATATTAGGTAGCTATAAGCTGACAACCACACAGGCTCACTTAACTTTAATCTTTCTTAGGTTATTTACCACCAATGGAGGTCTCCAAATATTTTTGTAATAAAACTGGACTTGATGTAAAATCTGTGCTGAAACACACAAACAAACAAGCATGCTATACAGGCACTGAATAATGAAAGCTCATCCCACCTGTCTTGGATTCTGCTGTGTCCTTTAATGATATGTACAGCTTACTGATCACATTCATCTTACTCAGATTTCTCCAGAAGCCACAAATTCATGACTGCTAGCCACAGCTCCATGTGTGTTTCACAAGCTTATCAAGAGACCGGCTCCTAAACTGATTAAAGGCCCTTCATTTCACAAACAGTGAACATTTCAGGCAGTCATCCTCCATACTGAAAATAAATCTGACCATATAGTTCCAAAAATCCACAGCATATATAGTAGGGAGACAATAACTCATATATATATATATATATATATATATATATATGGTTCCACTTGATATCATCGAATTACCATTTCATCGAATTGCAAATCATTGAGACCAAATCGTCGAAAACTCATTTCATCGAAAACTCATTTCATCAAATCTCATATCATTGAAAACTATGAAGCAACTACAAATAACATCCCAGACACTTTGTACTATGTTTATGCAGGGGGGCAAGCCCCCTTGTACCCCCATGTGGGGGGCTCTGCCCCCCCACACCCCCGTAATTAAATATACCAACTCCAAGGTTGCACTACAGTTGGGTTAGGAAATTACCTTTTTCCCCCACTGTAGTGCGACCTTGGTGTTAGTATATTTAATTACAGGGTGTGAGGCAGAGCCCCCATGAGGTGCAGGGGCTTGCCCCTGCATAAACGTAGTAAAAACATTGTGGAATGTTATTTGTAGTTGCTTCATAGTTTTCAATGATTTGAGATTCGATGAAATGAGTTTTCGATGAAATGAGTTTTCGACGATTTGGTCTCGATGATTTGCAATTCGATGAAATGGTAATTCGATGATATCAAGTGGAACCATATATATATATATATATATATATATATATATATATATTTATATATATAAATATATAAATATATAAATATACATATGCATACACACACACACAGACACACACACACACACACACACACACACACACACATATATATATATATATATATATATATATATATACATATATATATATATATATATATATATATATATATATAAATTTATATATGGATTCACTTCAGAATATCGAAGGTTTACAACTTCGAATTTCATATGGTCGAGACCATATGATCGAAGTTTCAAAAATTCGAAATTCTGAAATAAATACAAAAGTAAAACAAAACCATATTCCTCAACGTTTTACTAGGGGGCAAACCCCCCAGTACCCTCCTCCCCCTTCTACTTAAATATACCAACTCCGAGATCGCACTACAGCGAGGAAAAGGGAACATTTCCTGTTCCACTCTGTATGGAGAGCTCCATTCAGAATGTTCAACATTTTAAAACTTTTATCATATCATCTCGACCATATGACATTCGAAATTTTAAACCTTTCGATATTCTGAAAGAAACCCATATATATATATGTGTGTGTGTGTGTGTGTGTGTGTGTGTGTGTGTGTGTGTGTGTGTGTGTGTATGTATGTACAGTACATAATGCGACCATCTCAGTATAGCATAAGGACCTTTGAGATACAAGAAAGTCTGCATAACACTGAAGCATATGTCTACAATGTAATCATCTATTCATGAAAAAATAAAAAAATCTACAACTACAGGAGACATATCTTAAAGCAAACATTTGAGTAATGAACCTTAAAATGAGTAGCCTATGGCAACATTACAACACAAAACATGAACTTAATCTTTTTGCCATTCTTGATTTGCCCTCTGGTTCATCAGTGGCCCAAATTTTCACCATCCCACTACTTTCCCCACATTCATGACCATATATGTGTTATTTCCCCTTACCTGATTTGTCCAAAGTTGATTTGGTAGGGTGTCCTTCCACATCAAGTTCCTTCTTTCACCTTTTCTAATCATGAGGGTATTTTTTTGTGAATATAACCTCTAACCAATAATACTTCAGCCAGACCATTATGTCCCCATCCATTCTTACTACCCCTATATGCTACGTCACCAAACTGACTGTCCACCAATTTCCCCTGGTTCCTTCTTCTTGTCATCATCTTCTTTAGTTTGGGTTCTTCCTAAAACTGTTCCAAAAAAACACACAGATACAGAGGACCAATTGTTCAAATGAACTTTACTTCAACATCTGGTACCTTGGCCTTTCGCCTTGAAGGATACAAGAAAATACACCAGCTCTCAATTTATACCAAGTGAACCCCTCTTCATAATTAAAACTCATTAATTCTTAAAGTGTCCAGTGCAAACATTAACAAAACACAACCACATGAAATTGCAATCATGTATATATATATATATATATATATATATATATATATATATACATATATATATATATATATATATATATATATATACACACACACACACACATATATATATATATATATATATATATATATATATAAATATATATATATATATGTAAATGTTAAAAACTGCAGTAAAAAACGAAGATAAATTTCACTAAACACAAACAAACTTCGTGACACAAAAGCATTCAAAATTAATTGAAGAGAAAACACTGGAAACTCTTGTATTATTTAGCGCTTTTGTCTTCTTTATTATCAAGACTTCTTCAGAAAGACATATTTCATTATTATAAGCAACCATTTTAGCATTGATTAAATACAATATTTTGAGCTGTTTATTTAAATTACCAACACAGTTCTTAACCAATAATACTGTGAAACAAGTGGTCCTGCAAGGTGCTGTGTGCATCTTCATTATCATTACAATAAAGAGGTGATTCAGTTACCAGTAGTCCTGCAAGGTGCTGTGTGCATCCTCATTATAAAATAATTTAATTCAGTTATCCAGAGGGGAACCTGTAGTGCTGTGTGTATATACAAGGGTCGTGTGCTTCCCGTATACCTGAAACAGACACTCCTATTAGGTGTCGTGTGCATACTGGGCAACAGTGTGTACCACGTATGCATTGTGATACCCAACATAACACCAGTGGTGTAAACAAAGTCAACCCGTGAAGTCTAATAGTATTAATACCAAGAAATATTCATCCATAGCAGGATAACTCAAAAATTAAAAGTGAATCTTTGGAGTAATGCATGTCTCGAAAGGTAGACATGGCTGGGTTCCTATGTGCGTGGACTACAGCGTGTGGAAGACTGAAGATACTTGGGTCGGGACAATGTACAAGATGGGTCCCGAGGAGTAGAGGGTGGGCAATGTGTGGTGGTGTGGTTGCTATGGACTGGTAACTGGAGAAGGGATGGTTACTGCATGCGTGGAGCTGGGGGGGGGGACTCTGGGTAAAGAAAATATGGGTCGAGCAGAGACTGGGTTAGATGGACCTGTGCTGACTGGCTCACCTAGTGGGTGGGGGAGAGGGAAAAAAAAAGACATCTCTAATGCACCCTGTCAGGTCACATTTCAACAATAACAGATACTGTATGACTACCTTCTGATTAGATCAAGTCCAGTTACATTTCAAAACTTTCAATCTCTATACCATTTTAGGGCACATTTAATGCTTAGGCTTTCATTAAGACCCGGGTTGGTATCTGCTCTAAGTTCGATCTGCCATGTCAGCTCTTGGACCTGTAAGAATGTGTCAACGTCCCCTTAGAACTCAGTTACTCTTGCCAATGCCATGAATTTAAACTCTGTGAAACTCAGGCAGATTGTGCGATGTTTGGCTAAGGCATTCAAACTGTCCCGCTTGTGGATTGTTGTGGTGTGTTCCTTTATGCAGTCACTCAGCTTTCAGTTGGTTTTGCCTATATAGAAACTGCCACAGCATTCACAGATAGCACAGTAAACCACATTTTTAGAGTTACAGTCAAAGTGGTCATGGAGTCGGACTGTTCTGTTGCAGTGCGGGAAGGAGATGTCGTTGCGTTTACGTACAAAAACACAGGCAATGCATTTTCCACAATCATACATCCCAGGGTTTGTTTCTATCTCATCTTGTAGGGATAGGCATTTGTTTTTCTCAAAAGAACCTCCTAGGGAAGAGGTTCATTTAAAGCAAAAGTTCGGAGAAGCCCCAAGTATAGTTGTTAAGCCTTTCTCTGCCTCGAGGATGCCCCAGTTGTTGATAAGGACTCCTCTGATTCCGAACATGTCAGTGGACATACGTAGGAGGAAACTCGCCACAAAGTCCTTTTTGTTCGACCTGTTTGGTGATCATGCTGTGCAGCCTGTTTCCAGGATGAAAACTGTAGCAACCACACCACCACACATTGCCCACCCTCTACTCCTCAGGACCCATCTTGTACGTTGTCCCGACCCAAGTATCTTCAGTCTTCCACACACTGTGGTCCACGCACACAGGAACCCAGCCATGTCTACCTTTCAAGACATGCATTACCCCAAAGATTCACTTTTAATTTTTGGGTTGTCCCGCTATTGGTGAATATTTCTTGGTATTAACACTAGACTTCACGGGTCGACTTTGTTTACACCACTGGTGTTATGTTGGGTATCACAATGCATACGTGGTACACACTGTTGCCCAGTATGCACACGACACCTAATAGGAGTTTCTGTTTCAGGTATACGGGAAGCACACGACCCTTGTATATACACACAGCACTACAGGTTCCCCTCTGGATAACTGAATTAAATTATTTTATAATGAGGATGCACACAGCACCTTGCAGGACCACTGGTCTCACAGTATGCTTGGTTAAGAACTGTGTTGGTAATTTAAATAAACAGCTCAAAATATTGTATTTAATCAATGCTAAAATGGTTGCTTATAATAATGAAATATGTCTTTCTGAAGAAGTCTTGATAATAAAGAAGACAAAAGCGCTAAATAATACAAGAGTTTCCAGTGTTTTCTCTTCAATTCATTTTGAATGCTTTTGTGTCACGAAGTTTGTTCTTATATATATATATATATATATATATATATATTTATATATAAAATTATAAAAAATATACATATGTATACACAGATACAAATATACATACATACATACTCAACAATAAATATTTAATATTAACAAACTTTAAATAATTTGATTCAGTCTGATTCAATTAAAATTAACTTCCAAGTTGAGAACCTCGGATGAAGTGTGCCAAAATTTTAAATTAATTTACACTCTAATTCATTATATTTTTGACTGATATCATCTCCCCCAGCCAAAATAGGTCGAGCTAATATGCTAAAGAAAAATTAACTAACATCTCCACCATGCGTATTATTAAAATGTTCACCTGCAGGACTTTTATAAAGTTCTTATTTCAAATATCCCCCAAATATTCCATAATTCTGGACTTCGACAGCCTTCTTGGTTTGTCCTATATAACATTTAATGTTGATGCATCCACACCCCACTATGTAAATCACCCCACATGATTTACAAGTAAACCTTGTTCCTTTAAAAATAAATTTCTGCCCATTGATACTAGTGCCTGAGATGTTCCTTAACTTACTACACATTTTACATTGCCCACAGCAAACAAGCCTACCAATTCAAGAGGCACATTAAATAATGCTGTATTTAATAACACTTTCAAATTCGAATACCTTCTATAGGAAAATCCCACAGTACTAGGAAATAGATTTCTCACCATCTCGTCCATACAAAAAATATACCAAAAACCCCAAATCAACTTTCTAATTATTCCTGAAAGCATAGAATATTTAGACACAAAATAACAAATCTTTCCCAAAATGAACATGAACCCTTATCACCTACAGTCCATCCAGGTTTAATTTCACCACCATTACCATTTCTCTCAAACAAACTTCTTTCATTACCACAAACACACCTCAAAGCATTATCTAACATTTCTTCTTTATAACTCTCTCTAATGATCTCTTTTTAAGTTCTAATAAAAGCTCAGTCTTAAACTTCTCCTCTGAGGTGTTATGAAAAATCCTTTTAAACGTACCATAAGACAGTGATTCCATCAAATAGGGGGATGCATACTATCAGCATGTAAGAAATTATTAACTGCAGTAGGCTTTCCGAATGGTCTAAATGGATTCTAAACAAATTATCAACATAAAATTCCACATCCAAAAACTGAATTGAAGAATTTCCTTCCACCACAGAAAACTTTAAACCATAGTCATTCCTATTCTACTCCACCAAAAATTCACCAAAATCTGAAGGGCACCCCTTACAAATAAAAAGCAAGTCATCAATAAACCATTTATACAATACCACATACTTTCTATAAATCTCTGTGCCATAAATAAACTTCTTTTCAAAAATACCCATATAAATAACTGCATACAGCAGAGCAAAACTTCATAAACAAGAAAACTTCCAGAACATCCACATTTAGTAAAACACCCATATCATTTTGCTCACATCCTCTCAACATCCTCCTTTCCTTATCTCCACTTCTTTTTTTCTGTTTCCTGCAATTTCATACACCTTCCATCTTCATCCACACATCTTTACTATTCTGCTATCTTCCTTCCATTTGTCCTTTTTCTGTCATAGCTCAACTTCTGTACATCACTGTCCTCTATAACTGAATTACCCCTGGTTACGCATACTCTCCCATTCCGAGTCGCTCCTCCATTCTGCATCATTTTCATTAGCTTCCTGATTTCTTTCTCTAACAGGATCACCCCCTGCTGATCCTGTATATCATTCATCTGCTAAATCATTTACCCCACTCAAGCCACATGGCAGCCACAGACTCAATACTTTGTCCATCTTTCTTTCTCCTCTCATCTGCTCCTTTACCAGCTCTGTTCTCACCAGTGATTCTGTTTTCACTCCGCTACTTCATTCCAAGCATTTCTCCTATGTAATTTTTGTGCAAATATTGCATTTGTTTGAAGTGCTTTAAATGGAATAAGACATTTTGCATGGATGCCTGCACATATGAAGGCTTTGCATGCTAGCTAAGTAGAGGTTTACCTACGAGTGATCAACGATAACTTGTTTGGCTCTCCGTTTACCAAAAATATAATTTTGGAAACTGCGAGCCAAAAAAAGATAAAAACAGAAAATAATCTGCACCCACTGATGTGGGAACAAGCCCCCCACACCCCCAGAAATTATATACAGTGGATATAAAAAGTTTACACACTCCTGTTTACATGCCAGGTTTATGTGATATAAAAAAGTGAGACCACAATAAATCATTTCAAAACTTTTACCACCTTTAATGTGACCTATAACCTGTACAATCCAATTGAAAAACAAACAAATCTGTTAGGGGGAAAAATATTAAAAATAAAAAATGTACAATATGCTGGTTGCATAAGTGTGCACACCCTTAAACTAATACTTTGTTGTGTGTGCAAACCCTTAACCTAATACTTTGTTGAAGCACCATAAAATTTAATTACAGCATCCAGTCTTCTTGGGTAGGAGTCTATCAGCATGGCACATATTGACTTGGCAATATTTGCCCACTCTTCCTTGCAAAAGTGCTCCAAATCTGTCAGATTGCGAGGGCATCTCTTGTGCACAGTCCTCTTCAGGTCACCCCACAGATTTTCTATTGGATTTAGGTCAGGGCTCTGGCCGGGCCATTCCAAAACTTTAATTTTCTTCTTGTGAAACCATTCTTTTGCTGATTTGGATGTATGCTTGGGGTCATTGTCGTGTTGAAAAGTGGAATTCCTCTTCATCTTCAGCTTTTTAGCAGATGCCTGAAGGTTTTGGGCCAAAAGTGACTGGTATTTGGAACTGTTCATAATTCTCTCCACCTTGACTAAAGCCCAGTTCCAACCGAAGAAAAGCAACCCCAAAGCATGATACTGCCACCACCATGCTTCACTATGGGGATGGTGTCCTTTTGGTGATGCAAAGTGTTGTTTTTGTGCCAAACATACCTTTTGGAATTGTGGCCAAAAAGTTCAGCCTTAGTCTCATCAGACCATAACACATTTTCCCACATGTTTTTGGGAGACTTTATGTATTGTTTTGCAAATTTTAGCTGGGCCTGGATGTTTTTCTGTGTAAGAAAAGGCTTCCGTCTTGCAACCTCACCCCATAGCCCAGACATATGGAGAATACGGGAGATTGTTGTCACATGAAGTACACAACCAGTACTTGCCAGAAATTCCTGCAGTTCCTTCAGTGTTGCTGTAGGTCTCTTGGCAGCCTCCCTGACCAGTTTTCATCTTGTCTTTTCATCAATTTTGGAGGGATGTCCAGGTCTTTGCAACATCACTGTTATCACATATTTTCTCCACTTTTTGATGACTGTCTTCACTGTGTTCCATGGTATATCCAATGCTGTGGAAATCTTTTTGTACCCTTCTCCTGACTGATAACTTTCAACAATGAGATCTCTTTGATGCTTTGTAAGCTCTCTGCGAACTATGGCTTTTGCTGTAGCAGGCAACAGAGCAAATGTCAGGAAAATCCTACTAGGACAACTGAACTTTATTTGGGGTTAATCAGAGTCTATTTGGGATTAATCAGAGTCTCTTTAATTGATGGCAAGTGTGTACCCAACAAGACTGAATGCTGTAATTAAATCAAAAGGTGCTTCAACAAAGTATTAGTTTAAGTGTGTGTGCACACAACAAAGTATTAGTTTAAGGGTGCACACACTTATGCAACCAGCGTATTGTACATTTTTTATTTTTTCATATTTTTTCCCCTAACAGATTTGTTTGTTTTTCAATTGAATTGTACAGGTTATAGGTCACATTAAAGGTGGTAAAAGTTTTGAAATTATTTATTGTGGTCTCATTTTTTTATTTCACAAAAACCTAGCATTTTAACAGGGGTGTGTAAACTTTTTATATCCCTGTATACCATGTCCATGGTTGCACCACACCAGGGAAAAGGGGGAAACCCAAAACATTTACCATCAGGTTGCACATTACAATAAACAGTGATGAAACTCATCACAATATAACACCTTCACAATGAAGATGTGTGATGGGACAGTCTGTAATGATGCATGGGTATGCCCAGTGTAGATTATCAAAGTTTTAGGGTTCTTAAATATTTACTATAAGGTGGTAAGTTTGGAGTTTGATAGAAACATTTTGTTTCATAATTTTTAGTGTTTAGCTTGGAAGTTAATTTTTTTTTAATATTGGATAAGAGCATCTGGAAATAAAGAGTTTAAAGAAAATGGTAGCATAGCACCTATTTATGCAACTATATGTGTTGGCAAGAAGAATGTAATGCACTTAATGCAACACTGAATCTTTTATTTTGCCACATAAAACCGCAAGCATGCTTAATTAATGGTGTGTGTGTTTTGATATGATACATGCAATGATCCATGCCGACCATACAAACAATAGTATTTAAAACACCACTTGAGTTCATTAAAATGAATTCAGAGCAGAGCTCAAACTCAGACTTTATATGACAGCAAAACCTTATTTAATATAGTGAACTCTGAGGTTGCTTTATCTCAGAGAAAAGGAATTTCCCCTGCAGCAACCTAGTTTGAAAAGAGCGCAATTTTAACCGTAACAAGGTTCTCACTAGCAGTTGTCATAGCCAGTGTATATTACCAAGCTAAATAGAAATTTAGCAATGCTATATACTTCACACACACACACACACACACACACACACACACACACACACACACACACAAAATCCAATTTTTTTGTGGCATAAGGTAAACAATTTTATGTACAGCTCAGATATGGGTTAATATATTCTTTGGTAATGGAAGATGCAACAACTTTCATTTTATTGACTAAAACAAGAATGAAGGGCTGTAAATAGCAAATAGTTCATAGACCTAATGTGCGATATGGAAGGCAATGTATGTAATACTTCCCCAACATTAAGTAATTGAAGAACTTACTGTCACAATTCAGAGAAGAAGAATTGTTTAAAGAGCAACATGATGCCCAAGGTTGTTGTGCAGTGGATATTTCCATGGTGCATTAGAACAATGAATTATCAAAACATCCCTCATTTTGCACATATAATAAATATTTTATTTTATTGTATTTATTTTTATTTCCATTTATTGACCTGGTTAATCATACTATGCAATGGCCTCTTTTCATGGAATACCTGATGTGGTATTCATACTGATGAAGAGAAATTTGGCCAGGGCACTGGGAGACTATCCCTACTATTTTTGATAGGTGTCATGGAACCTTTAAGCTCACCTGAGCTAACATCAACTCAGGGAGCCAGAGCCTTGATTTAACATCTCACCTGAAGGATGGCATGCTCAGGAGTGCAGCACCCCCTTATCCTGCACTGCAGTGTTAGTATTCGAAAATTAATCCAACTACATGGGGTGGAAATAGAACCAACAGCCTTCTGCACCAAAGGAAAGTGCACTACCTCTTGAGGGGATTTATGTCAAGTTGCAGAAGGCAGTTTCCACAACTGTAAAAATGTTCACTGAAATCTGATTTCAGCAAACATCCTGAGGAAAGTTTTTTGCAGGGGGACAATCCCATCTATATATCCCATATCCCCCTAAACATATATACACCAACTCTGATCTCAAACAGTGGAGAAAAAGGCAAAATCCACTGATGTGGAAAAATACATGGCAAAATCCAAGTACTTTAACACAAAATGTCGGGGAAACTTAATGGTTTTGTGTCTAGCACACCGATGGACAAAACCAGCAGTAAAATAAGATCTGGCAGTGATTTATTGAACAAAGTTGCTTCATAATTATAGCTATGGGTTTGTATTTTCCAAATGAAACGTTGTACGCTCATTTTGCTTTTTAATGAGGTGATAAGTTATACAACAAATTTCTTCAAGAATTCTGATATGGGTCATAAGGCTAAGAGCATATGGAGTAAGAAAAGTTAATATTCTGGGCAGAGATCAGGGTAATGCAGTGAATTTAAGCAGATTACTACTACTACAAAGCAATAATATTGTTCCTACAAAAGAAAAAGTAATAATGCTGGATCATGTGAATATCATTCCAATAATAGCAATACAAATAAAAAAAATGGACATGTAAGGATCCAGTGATACCCAAGTTCTAGAATGTGTTATGAGAAGTTTTCTGAAATACAGGGTACATAAATTTATACTTCTCATACCCAGATAAATGAACTCTGTGTATAAGATGCCTGTATCATGTGGAAACGTCTGTCATGACTGCACTACATACCAGACATAAAATGGTGCCACAAATACATGATACCACTTACACAAAAGAGTTGACAAAAATTGCCACCTCTGTGATCCACATGAACAAAGCCATGTTAGTGACACAGATAACCCAGGACTGATTATTGATCCAGACACTGGGGAAGCTAACAGGGGAGGGTGAGAGCTTGTACCTGATGCTGGTTCACCTACTCTGAGACCTACTGGATGACAGGTGTACAGTATGTCTCAGATGAGCTGTGGACATGTGTTTATCTCTGTCAAGCTGCATTCATGCAATGTTCTTCACTGGACACATCTAAGCAGGTAAATTCACCAGAAGCGCAACAATCCATTGCTTCAGCAGGCAAGCACAACAGCCACAAGGGGTAGGAATTAGACACATAACAGAAAACCCATCCCAACTGTGAAGACAGCCGTCTAGCCCCCAACTCATGCTTCCACTATCTGGATAAAATAGGATGTCATCAAAACATACTCCCCTGTGGAAAGAGGAATGTTCTTCACAGAGTGATGGGGTGCTCATGGATAGGGGAATGAATGTGCCTATAGTGTAACTGGGACAGGACTGATGGCCTAGGCTAGGCAAGACAAAAAACTAAGTGCACTTTATTCAATACAATATGGAATCAAAAATTTAAACTGTTAGTTGTGAGCCATAGTGAATTAAAAATAATTTACGTTCATAATAAAGGCACATTCTTCACAAAGCCAGCTCCACTGTGAATCTTACAAAAACTGATTGTACCTCTTCATTCTGATTTTAACTCTGATGGTAAATCACTTCCCAAGTTAGTTGTCTTGTTTCCACTGTAAGACACTTTTATGTTTTACAGACTTGTGTACCTGACTGAGTTGTTTCCAAATCAAGTGATTATTATCTACAGATATACTTTTTTAATATCCAAACCTCTCACTACAAAGTGCTACAGCTAGGTTATGGTAAAGGACAAGGTGATGTGATTGGCACCTCAGAAGAGTTGCACATCAGGCACAAATGCATTCATTTAAGCAACCACAGCTGATATCATGCCTACTTCAGTGAATGTGTTTAGTTTTTTTGTATAAGAGTGTGTGTGCAGTATGTATTTTTAACCGTGTCTAGGAAGTGGTCATTAATTTTAGAGGTTCTTCAAACTTAAGGTCACTTATGCAAGACTTGGAGCATTGTAGAAATTGTGAAAAACAAGGTTTTCATCAAAAATTAAAGTAAAAAGGTTTTATTTAAATTCTAATCAAGTATTTTAAGTTGTTTTAATGACCTGAGTGGTGATACTTGTTTGTAATTCCCTGATTTTTTCCCCACGTTTTAGATGAAAAAGATAATTGTTTGTTCTGGGACCTTAGTCTTTTACCTTTGTTTGTAGCTGAGAAATCTGAATTACTGCAAGATCTTAGCATCATATCTACATTATACTGCACTTCTATCCCTATAGGGAAAATTACTTGTAAAAGCTAGCTGTTTGTATTTGGAACTCTGTATGGGGCCTTAGCCTTGTAGTTTTATTCACAGTTGTGGCAGAACTGCGAACTACTGCCATATGTAAGCCTCATTTAGACATTCATTATTGCAATTTCCATAAACAACATTATTGATAAATTTCTGCATAGTCTGATACCTTATTCTGTCATAGGATTGCAGTGGTGGGACTATTGTGAATTTTGCTCCAGGACTGCTGCTTCAGTGCTTATACAGCTGTTTATATTCCAGTTTTGTTGCTAGAGTTTTACATTCTGCTTATCACTTACTTGCTTAAAGTTGCATTCCAGTGCCTTTCTGTTCCCATGTTCTTTGAGTCGGCCACCCGACTGACACATTAAGCTAAAGTTTCTGAAATTCTAACCTACATGGGGTCATTAACCTGTAGCTCATAGTCGAAGGAACTAGAGTTCCAACATTGTCTTTATTTGAATATATTCCCTGTAGCTAGCCTGCTTCTCACTTGAATTTTTCCCAGTCCTCTGTTCTCTACCCTTTATGGTAATCTGACTTCCAAAGTCCACCTCTCCCCCGTTTCATTGCTATTGTCTGTTATGCAAGCTAGTTTTCCCACCCATTGTTTTACATAGATCCATAATGCTGAATGCCCACTCAGCAAACCAGTATTGCTCTTGAGTAAACCTCTGTAACAACAAATTGTTTTCTGCTCATTTTCCCAGAGCTCCCATCAGCTTGGCATCCTCACAACACTCTGAGAGGGTGCTGAATTAACAACCAGAATATGAACAACTCTAAAATCTGACTCAATCCTCGGAACCTACACACACTTAAGTTGATGCGTTTGCACTGACTGTATTTAATACATTTGTGGAATATTTTACAGTTTACCTGGTTTATTCTTTGACTACCACTGGAGTCAATGGATTGATGTTTTTAGTGCAAGGGTTCAACGTTATGAGCTGGATTTTAGGGTCCTAAATTAATCCTGCTCCATTCTTGAAGGATAAGAGATTTATTTTATTTATTTACACTTCGGTTAACTGTTTTAGAGTGCTCCTGCTTTATTTTTGCTCTATTTGTCAATTTTGCACTTTATTTCATTTTAAAGGTCCCTAATATTTGAAAATGCTTTGTCTGGGTAATTTGTTTAAGTTGTTTTGTGGCAGCATTACCCTTTCAAGCAATCTTTTTTGTGTTTTTACATTAAGTGGATTGTGACAGTCCATCTAGTGACAGTACCTGATTGCCTGATCTATGAGTTGGGAAATGCATGAGAAAGTTGTAAATGTAATCATTTTATTGGCCAGAGAACTTAGAAGTTAGTTTCCTGCATTTTAGTACCTGTATAAATTTGGTGCATTTATGCACTGCTACCTACCCTACATCTGTGGTTAGTAGTGCTCTGTAGACACACAGTCACCTAGAAACCAAATTTTTCGTAAAAAATCAGCTCTGAAACTGTACTGGTAACTTGGTAAGGGTAGAGCAACTACTTTGTATATTGAGTAGCAAAGAGCAGCTAGTTTGCACATTCAGGATCACTGCCCCTTGAATGTAGTATTATATACCCCAGTCTAGTCTCTAGCCTCAAAAGCACCCTGAGTCAGCCCACTATTAACCCCTCATCTACTGCACTCTTGTAGCTCACACAATAAAGGACCTGACATCATGGATATGCACTTTCCCAACTTCTCCACATCCATTTTGGTGGATATGGGTATATTCAGACAATGTAACAATTGTTTAACATTCAACAACCATTTAATCTTAAAAAAAACAAATACAGTATGCCAGAGATGTATATACACAATGTCTCTGGAGGCAAAACTGTCATGTACAAACACTCAAAGATAACAATCTGGTTGTCAGAAACACTCACACTATACCCACCACACACACAGGATGCACTCCACACATAGCCTACTTCTACTGCAATCTTCCCAAACCCCAAAGATCCCCCAGACATTACACCTGCAAAAATTATCCTTAGCAAATCCAAAAGCACTTAAAAGAAACAACACCCAAAACTGCATATACAGCTACACCTAGTGGAACCTCAACTACCAAGCCCATAAGGCAAGCCAATACACTACTCAGGGCTCTAGTCACAGCAGCTTCCATTGTACAAGATACTGCTATCCCACCCACCAGGCTCAACAAGCAGAAAATGACAGTCAGCTGCCTATCAGGGGCCAGGATTCACCAAGTTATGGATGCACTCGGGTCATTACACCACAGGTACCAGTATGATTCAGTCATAATCCATGTAGGTGTAAATGAAATGAGACATACCTTCCTTGACTATATAAAGACAGACATTATGGAACTCTCACACTATGTGTCACAGGCTGGTATAAGCCTATCATTGAAGAGTATTCTACACTCACCAATGATGATGCCACAATACAAACATAGGATGACTGACTTTAATAATTGGCTTAGTTTTTGATTTTTTTCTAGGGGGATACAGTACTTGTCAGAGCAGGAGGACATGGGTAACAAACCACATTGCTTTTCCAAGGAAGGTTTACACCTGTCCCCTCTAGGCTTTCAAATATTAGCTAAAACATTGCCTTCCTCATGCAGCCTTTTTTATGCAATGTCAAAATAACAAACCTTCCAACATAGCAAATCGACCCAAGGAAATCTGAAGTTGTTACTGTCCAGTGCCAGAAATCCAAACAAGAAGCTCAACTTCATCCAAGCTCTCCTCACCTTAGATATCTGTGCAGATACCGGGAGATGCTTTAAAGCTGCAGAGAGTACCAGGCAGTGCAAGGCTTCAATGCCTTCCATACAATTAGACCAATAACTGCACACACAGGGACTAAAGGTGGAAATGTCTTTGTCTATATCACTAATAACCATAATTCTAGGTTGATTAAATAAGATAATGCACTGTAGCTCCTCCATGTCCAGATTACCATAAGCAAAATCCCATACCATATCATAGCAAGCTATAGGACACCCTCTATGTCCCATGAAATCCATAGCTCATACTTAGACCTATTGCAGACATCTACCATTCAACCAAATACCATACTCATTGGGTCTTTAATTATTCCTCTATAAACTGGGAAACCTACATGACCCCAAATTTGCAGGTGTAGAGATTCCTGGATTTTGTAACTTTGTAAACATAAATACCCTGGACCAGTTAGTTCATATACCTTCTAGAGGTACAAATATAATGGAGAACATTGCATTACCCCCCCCCGGTATCATGTTCTCTCTGGTAAAGTCAGACCACAAAGCAGTCTCCTTTAAAATAAGAATCAGTTTTGTGACCCCAGCATACCCTGTAACAGACAGAAATTACTCTAAGGGAAACTACCTTTTATTACATGATAACCTGTCAAAATTTCCAAACCTCTCCAAGCCCAGATCACACAGCAGCCTATACAGAAATATTCACATTAACACTGTACAACCATGTGAATGATTGCATAGAAGCTGCTATGCCTACCTGAAGTAAGCCCAAAATGACTTAAGAAAAAAACACGCAGGTGAAATCCAAAATTAAACAAGCTGTGCAACAAATGAAAAAAAGTCATAGCTAAAATTGGGAAGTGTAACATCAAAAAAGATAAAAACACTCTCATCAAATTTAATAGACAACTAAGAGGACTAATTAAGTCCAACAAATAAACGTTTGTAGTACAGCTAGTGTCCAGGCCAAGGACAATCATTAGGCCAACTTTATCTATGTCCAAAAGCTCAAAGGTAGCACACACCAGTATGCTGAACTGTTGGTAAATGGAGCTATGTTTTCAGAATCAGGAGATATAGCAAATCTTCTGGTTGACAAATTCAGCTTTAACATTATCCCCCCTCTCATCTTCAGCTGCACAATCCCTCCAACTATCAGTAAGGAGCAGGTCTGACATGTGTGCTCTAAGTCTCAAATTACAGCTTAGAAGGGCCCCACTAATATCTCAGGATGCCTCCTAAATAAGCTGAAGTATGACCTATCGGGGCCACTGGTGTCACTATTTAACCATAGCCTCTGCACAGGCTGCAACAGTCATCATTCTATACAGGGACAGACCATCAACAGATCCCCGGAACTACAAATCTATTAGTCTGACTAGTCTTATGTTCACAGCTATGGAAAGAATTATCATGGAAATGATTAATGGTGACATAGGAAACCTTCAAACACTGGACCCAACAGAGTTTGATTTTTGACAAAGGAAGTCATGCCTACTGAACCTGTTGGACTTTTTTGAGGAGGTCACCAAGGCAATAGATGAGTGCAAAATAGTGCATACTGCCTACCATGACTTAACTAAGGCATTTAATATAATACCCCACTCCGGCATTGTAAACAAACTCATGGAATTAGGCATAAACCCCTATGTAACTTGTTGGATAGTCAGCTGGCTTAGAGGCAAGACCTAGGAAGTTAGGACTGGAGACAGGACGTCCACAAAGAAGACAATTGCCACTGGAGTCACCAGGGCTCTTTGTTGTGTCCACTTGTCTTTGGTGTCTATTTTTCAGAAGTCAAGGCCAATGTCAAGAGCCTCTGGCTTCTCAAGTTTGCAGATGATTGCAAGCTAGGAGCAATCATATTACCCCTCCCCCAAGATACTAACATCTTACAGGAAGGTCTAACACAGACAAATGACTGGTGCCAAAACCATGGCGTTAAACTAAATGACAAGAAATTCATAACAGTACCTTTTGGGATGTTGGCCACCAAGGGAAACTACCCTATTGATAAAACAGCCCCTAAGAGTAGTTACAGTAATTAGGATTTGGGGGCTTACGTATGTAGACAGTAACCTGGCTTTTGACCAATATATGTCGAAGGTTGTAAGAAACTAATTCTATGTCACTCAGCTTATAATTAAAGGAATGGAATCTAGTTCTGAGGAAATCATTATACCGCTGTACTGAGCCATCTACAGACCCATCACTGAGTATAATGCCAGGATCCATCAGATCACTCATGCACTCAAGTCACTCAACAACAAGTACCATCATGGCTCTGTCATAGTCCATGCTGGAATGAATGACACGAAACGTACCTCACTGAGGGACATGAGACACATGACTGAGCTCTCAGATTATGTGTCCCAAGCAGGTATGTCCCTAGCCCTACGCAGCATTCTACCTTCACCCAGGATGATGCCTCAATATAAAGAAAAAATGATTGACTTCAACAATTGGCTTAGCTTCTGGTGTCAGTTCAGGGGGATCCAGTATCTGTCAGTCTGGGAAGATAAGTTCAACAGACCTCACTGCTTTGCCAGAGATGGTCTTCGCCTCTTGCCTCTTGGCTTTCAGTTATTGGCAAATGTACTTGCCTCCCCCATAGTGTCTTTTTCAGGCAATGTTATAACAACAAAATTCCCAACGTAAAAAAATCCACTAGAAAGAAACTCAGGATTATGCTGCTTAATGCTAGGACTCTAAATCAGAAACTACACTCACTAGAAGTGCTCGTTACCTTGGAAAATGCCAGTGTCTATGCAGTCACAGAGACATGGTTCAAGGCCAAAGACAGCACCGCAGCCATGCAAGGCTACAATGCCTTCCACATGTTCAGACCTCAAAACAAGCGTGAAAAAAACAAAGGCAGAGCTGTATCCATCTTCATTAAAGACAAATACACCTGAGGACTGGTCAAACAGTACAACTCCCTAGAGCTACTCCAAGTCCAACTAACTGTAGGTAAACTCCCCCCTTCCATATCATTGTTAGCTATAGGTCTCCACTGTGAACTATGAGAACCACTCTGTCTACCTGGACCTACTTGAGTCACTCACTATACAGAAAAACACCTTGTCCATGGGTGATTTCAACTATCCTTCCATTGACTGGGAGTCATATATGAGCACAAACACGCTCGCCCGAAGGTTCCTGGACTTTGTTAATACAAATGCTCTGGAACAGATAGTCTGCACCCCCACAAGGGGCTCAAATGTTCTAGACTTAGTACTCACCAACATAGGAGGTCTCTGCACTACCCCCTGTGTGTTGCCCTCCCTGGAAGGTTTTATCATAAATCAGTCTCGTTCAAAATAACGATCATACCTGACCCGCTCATGAGCAAAAATTATGAAAATTTTCTCCAAACTATATCCTCCTAAGCAATGGCATGAATAGTTTCTACCCCCCTGCTACCATTGTCAACAATGACACCTATACAAAGGTGCACACAAACGCCCTAAACACCTATGCAAATGTGTAGACTCAGCTGTACCTAAAAGGATCAAAACAAGGTCCACACAAAAAACAAGCCACCCTGGTGTACATCAAGTATAAACAGTTTATACAACAAAAGGAAGAAACTAATGTCTAAGAACAAGAGGGAACTGACTCAGCAGAGGAAGGACATCCTTCTCAGTTTGAACAAGCAAATTAGATATCTTGTGAAGTCCTCTAAAGCCAAATACAAAGGTAAACTAGCATCCCTAGCTAAGGATAATCCCAAGACATTCTTTAGCTATGTCAGAAATCTAAAGGGAAGGCCCAGCTTTGTGCTGAACTAGTAGTGGACGGTACCATTCATACTTACCCTGAAGACATTGCCAACCTGCTAGCAGACAGATTTGGCACAAACTTCACTCCCCCTGTACCCACCAGTCATACCCTAAAGCATACCTGTCCCCAGTCCTTGACCTAGTACCTCCAATGAGCAGGTCATAACCACACTCTCCATGGCCAAAAACACAGCCTCTATGGGACTGTATGGCATCCCAAGCTGCCAACTACATGGTCTAAAACAGAACCACTTGGCACTCTCTTCAACCACACTCTAAGTGCTGACTTTTTCCCAGCAGAGTGGAAAACAACAACAGTAATTCCCTTGCATAAAGGGGATCCATCAACCAACCCTGGGAACTGTAGAGCCATAAGCCTAACCACCTTTATCTGCAAGGCCATGGAGAGAATCATCACAGACCTTATCAACAAAGACATAGGTGACCTTTAAACTCCTGACCTGACCCAATTTGGCTTGGTTAAGGGTATGTCATGCTTATTAAACCTGGTGGACTTCTTCAAGAATGTCACCAAAATCCTGAATGAAGGCAAAATAGTACATACAGCCTATCTTGACTTAGCCAAGGCTTTTGACACAATCCTCCACTCGGGGATCATTGAGAAACTCATATGTCACTAGATAGGTAGCAGGTAGCCAACTGGCTCATCAGCAAAACACATACAGTCAAAGCTGGGGATTCCACCCTTACCAGCAGACCAGTGGTGTACCACAAGGATCTCTTCCGGGCCCCCTACTGTTTGGAATCTATTTTTCAGAAGTCCATGTGAAAACAGATGGCCTGTGGCTTACCAAGTTCGCCGATGACTGCAAACTGGGTGCAGTCATTGAGTCCCCCCAACGATGCTGACATACTACAAAAAGGACTTACACAGACAAATAACTGGCGCCAAAGCCACAAACTTAAATTAAATGCAAATAAATGCATTATCATCCCTTTTGACAAAGGGGAAGTCCCTGCAAATTATAATATAAACAGTACTCCCCTTAGCTCAATTCCTGTGGTGAGTGATTTAGGAACACGGGTTGATAGCAACCTTAACTTCAATCACCATGTGTGCACAGTGGTAAGAAATGCCTTCTACATTGCACATCTCATAAGTAAGGGCATTGCATCCAGAGCTAAGGTTGTTATAACTCTCCTGTACTCATCCCTCATCAGACAACTAACAGAGTACAACACTCCCTTCTGTATGTACCTCACCAGACACCTGCAGCAGCTGGAGAGACCTTGAAGGTTTCTCACCAAGAAAATTCAAGGCCTTCAACTCATGACCTACATGGTCAGAGGGAAGGCCTTAGCACTGTACTCTTTATCTTATAGGCTGGTGAGAGGCGACTTGTGCCTGGTCTACAGAGCAATCTTGGACCTTGTCCTAATGGACATTTTGCACATCTGCAATTCAAATGGGACAAATCTCACTCACTCTAGGGATCTTAACCTAGCCTATGACATTAGCGGTACATGCTGGAGAGACAGATATGTTTCTCAGAGGTTGCCAGTCCTCTGGAACACACTCTCCATTCATGTAAAACAGAGCTCCTCAATGAATCTATTTAAGTGTAACTTAGACAACTGGATGGGAGACCATAGATTTACCCCAGGGGTATCACCTATGTCCCTCTTGGATAAGGGCTGTCAGTGCTGATCATAGACTCATGCTGCAAATATAGACCATACAACTTGGTTAATAAGCGGAGCAAGGGTATAATAGGGCCAATAGCCTAGTAACCTCCTATGAACCAATGAACCTATAACTCCTGGGATGCATTGGGTTGCATGGCTAAGATTATAAAGGCCCCATACACCTATGAACATATAAGGGTTAGGGAGATGCCACTCTGGAGATTGCCCAAGGCATCAAACTATGGCTCTGCTGCAAATGACAAAAACAGGTATATACTAAGGTCTTGCTTGTTAAGTCACTTTAAGTTTATATTACAATAAATGATGCTCCGTATGGACTCAGGATAAATAAGTGTTTGGTTCATACCAGACTAAGCCTGTCTTTTATAAGACATGACAAAAAAGTTACACGCTGGTTCCAATGCTGATTTTATAGTATATTAAAAGCAAAAGCTAGTGAAACCAAAGCATTTATTTTGGTAACCCTGACATCTTTGGCATTACTCCATTGCAACTTTAAGTGACCACCTATGAAATCACCTCTCTTCAGAAGAGAAAATTCTATATAACTTGTAGTACCTAAGAAATGGCTATTTTCAGTAAACCAGCCCTTCAATTGCTTTTAGTTAACTGCATCCATATTTTAGCTCATTAGCACTAAGTGCACCTGTATCATACTCTACAGGATGCTGAGTCACTGAATTAGTAGTACCATTTGTTAGGGAACAGCAGGATCTATGTTTGACAGCAGCAAACTAAAATACATTACTCTAGCATTATTTGGTTCATTTTGATGATAGTCAAACTTCAGAGGTGTACATTATCAGAAAGTGGCTATTTGAGGGGCTGGGGAGGCAAGTCAGTTGTGAAGATAATGGACATATAAAAATATGGGGAGATTACTCAAGTTTGGAGATGTGCACTTGTTAAACTTATCTTTAGGGGAAAGGGAAGTAGGTCAAACAAACAGTCATACAAACTCATACATTTACTTTCTTGTTGTGGAAAAATAATGGAGAATGTAATATTGGATAAATTACTGTCACAATTGGAAAGGCTGGGACCTGAAACTGTATATCAGCATGCATATGTTGAAAACAGATCTATTACAGTCTGTTTTTTAACAATATAATAACAACTATGAATGAAAAAATGTGTTGTTGTATAATGTTTACAGATTTAAGTTCAGCATTTGATAGGGTCATACACAAAACACTAATCAATAAATTAGAACAACTAGGTATTGATGAACTCCTGATAAGAGGGACAGCTGCATGACTTATGAATAGGACATGACAAGCATCATACCGCAACTGTACAGGTCAAATTTGAGGTTGTAATCAAGGTGTCTCACAGGGCTCTGTCCTGGGCCCATACTTGTATAGATTGTATCTTTCAGCTCTATCTTTTTCATCTGAGGT